>NC_030684.2:144335137-144634423 GCF_000004195.4 Xenopus tropicalis
AATACGTCTTGCTACACATGAATTTAGTTCTAGTGTTCAATGAACTGTTTTACTTTGAGCAAGTGAGCTTTCTTGTTGGACACGTTAAGTCAAATCAATGAACTGTTTCTCTTCCTAATACATCTTGCTAAACAAAATAACTCATTCAGTGCCGGTATTCAATGAACTGTCTTTCACATCAGCAAGTGAGCTTTCTATTTGGATGCATTAAGGTGAATCAATGAACTGTTTGTCTAAAATAAAATCATTCATTTACTTTCTGCCAATGAACTGTTTCACTTTGAGCAGGAGAGCTTTCTATTCAGACGTGTGAAGTCGAATCAACACAGTTTCTCTTCTGAATACGTCTTGCTACACATGAATTTAGTTCTAGTATTCAATGAACTGTTTTACTTTGAGCAAGTGAGCTTTCGAGTTGGACATGTTAAATCAAATCAATGAACTGATTCTCTTCCTAATACATCTTGCTAAACAAAATAACTCATTCAGTGCCAGTATTCAATGAACTGTTTGTCCTTCACATCAGCAAGTGAGCTTTCGATTTAGACGCATTAAAGTGAATCAATGAACTGTTTGTCTTCCACAAATATTGTGCTAAATAAAATCATTCATTTACTTTCTGCCAATGAACTGTTTCACTTTGAGCAGGTGAGCTTTCTATTCGGATGTGTGAAGCTGAATCAACACAGTTTCTCTTCTGAATACGTCTTGCTACACATGAATTGAGTTCTAGTATTCAATGAACTGTTTTCCTTTGAGCAAGTGAGCTTCCTAGTTGGACACAAAGAAAATTAATGATCTGTTTCTCTTCTAAATACATATTGCTATTCAATGAACTGTTTGTCTTTCACGTCAGCAAGTGAGCTTTCTATTTGGACACATTGAGGTGAATCAATGAACTGTTTGTCTTCCACAAATATTGTACTAAATAAAATCATAAATTTACTTTCTGTATTCATTGAACTGTTTCACTTTGAGCAGGAGAGCTTCCTATGTTCAGTTGAATCAATGAATTGTTTGCCTTCTACATACAATTCATTTACTTTCTGCCAATGAACTGTTTCACTTTGAGTAGATGAGCTTTGTAGTTGGGCGTGTAAGGCAAATCATGGAACTGTTTCTCTTCTGAATATCTTCAAACAAAATTATTAACTCACCTTCTGTATTGAATGAACTGTTTCACTTTGAGCAGGTGAGCTTTCTAATTGGACATTAGGTCGAATCACACAGTTTCTCCTCCGAATATATCTCGCTAAACAAAATCATGAATTCAGTTCCAGTATTTAATGAACAGTTTCACTTTGTATGTGTTTTATAGTTGGACATATTAAGATGAACTGTTTATTTTCTGAATACATCTTGCCAGACAAAATCATTCATTCACATCCAGAATTCAATGAACTGTTTTACTCTGACCCTGTGTGTTTTCTAGTCGGACATATTAAGGTGAATCAATGAACTGTTTCTCTTCTGAATACATCTTGCCAAAATCATTCATTCACATTTAGAATTCAATGAACTGTTTTACTCCTTTGTGTTTTCTAGTTGATCATATTAAGGCAAATCAATGAACTGTTTCTCTTCTGAATACATCTTGCCAGACAAAATCATTCATTCACTTTTAGAATTCAATGAACTGTTTTACTCCGAGCAAGTTTCTAGTTGGACACGTGACAGTTTCTCTTCCGAAAAATATATCTTGCTGAACAAAATGATTCATTCACTTCCAGCATTTAAGTTACTAAAACAATTTTTTTTTAATACAAACGTAAATATTTGTCCCCAAAACTTTTGTAAGTCGGACGCTGCCTTTTGCACATTTTCTTATTTGTTTTTTTGTGCACACAACTTACAATATACAGTGACAAAGTCGCACACTATTAAACTCTGGTCGGTGTGGGTTCAATTGAGCTTTTTTTGCTTTTTGTATTTTTTACACAATATACAATGTTTCTTCCATTGTTTTTTTTTTCTGTAGTTTATTTTGACTTTACTTGTCCAGAAATAGCTTTATATACAGAGAAAATAAAGAGCCACTGGCATGGAAACAGAAGCGAAACGTTACGGCTGCAGAGAAAGATTCGACCTTTCGTAGAAACAAATGAAAATCTCAAGGAACCTTCCCTCCCCACTAAAAGACAAACAATTCAGCGGAGAGAAACCGGAAGGGAGAATAAAGTCATTGCATAAGAGGAGAGTGGGGTATGAAACGCTGGATATCATTGCAGCACCTTCATCTGTCAGTATTGGGGCGGCTGTTACTTACCTACAAATGTGTATTGTGTGTAGAACAAGGGGAGAGCGGGAAGGGAAATACTGAGTTGTGTCCTTGGGTGAGAACTGAGCTTGATCCTTGGGTGATAGAACTCAAAGGCAAATACTGAGCTTGATCCTTGGGTGATAGAACTACTGAGAGAACTGGGGAAATACCGAGCTCCGTCCTTGGGAGAGAGAACTGGAAGGGAAATACTGAGCTTTGTTGGGGAATAGGAAGGCAAATACTGAGCTTTGTTGGGGAATAGGAAGGGAAATACTCAGCTTTGTCGGGGAATAGGAAGGGAAATACTCAGCTTTGTCGGGAATAGGAAGGGAAATACTGAGCTCCTTCCTTGGGAGAGAGAACTGGAAGGGAAATACTGAGCTTTGTCGGGAATTGGAAAGGAAATACTGAGCTCCTTCCTTGGGAGAGAGAAGTGGAAGGGAAATACTGAGCTTTGTCGGGGAATAGGAAGGGAAATACTGAGCTCCTTCCTTGGGAGAGAGAACTGGAAGGGAAATACTGAGCTTTGTCGGGAATTGGAAAGGAAATACTGAGCTCCTTCCTTGGGAGAGAGAACTGGAAGGGAAATACTGAGCTTTGTCGGGGAATAGAAAGGGAAATACTGAGCTCCTTCCTTGGGAGAGAGAAGTGGAAGGGAAATACTGAGCTCCTTCCTTGGGAGAGAGAAGTGGAAGGGAAATACTGAGCTTTGTCGGGGAATAGGAAGGGAAATACTGAGCTTTGCCGGGGAATAGGAAGGGAAATACTCAGCTTTGTCGGGAATTGGAAAGGAAATACTGAGCTCCTTCCTTGGGAGAGAGAACTGGAAGGGAAATACTGAGCTTTGTCGGGAATTGGAAAGGAAATACTGAGCTCCTTCCTTGGGAGAGAGAACTGGAAGGGAAATACTGAGCTTTGTTGGGGAATACGAAGGGAAATACTGAGCTTTGTCGGGAATTGGAAGGGAAATACTGAGCTTTGTCGGGGAATAGGAAGGGAAATACTCAGCTTTGTCGGGAATTGGAAAGGAAATATGGAGCTCCTTCCTTGGGAGAGAGAACTGGAAGGGAAATACTGAGCTTTGTCGGGAATTGGAAGGGAAATACTGCGCTTTGTCGGGAATTGGAAGGGAAATACTGCGCTTTGTCGGGAACTGGAAGGGAAATACTGCGCTTTGTCGGGAACTGGAAGGGAAATACTGAGCTTTGTCGGGAATTGGAAGGGAAATACTGAGCTCCGTCCTTGGGAGACAGAACTGGAAGGGAAATACTGAGCTTTGTCGGGAATTGGAAAGGAAATACGGAGCTCCTTCCTTGGGAGAGAGAAATGAAAGGGAAATACTGAGCTTTGTCGGGAATTGGAAGGGAAATACTGAGCTTTGTCGGGAATTGGAAGGGAAATACTGAGCTTTGTCGGGAATTGGAAGGGAAATACTGAGCTTTGTCGGGAATTGGAAGGGAAATACTGAGCTTTGTCGGGAATTGGAAGGGAAATACTGAGCTTTGTCGGAAAATTGGAAGGGAAATACTGAGCTTTGTCGGGAATTGGAAGGAAAATACGGAGTTCCTTCCTTGGGAGAGAGAACTGGAAGGGAAATACTGAGCTTTGTCGGGAATTGGAAGGGAAAAACTGAGCTTTGTCGGGAATTGGAAGGGAAATACTGAGCTTCTTCCTTGGGAGAGAGAACTGGAAGAGAAATACTGAGCTTTGTCGGGAATTGGAAGGGAAATACTGAGCTTTGTCGGGAATTGGAAGGGAAATACTGAGCTTTGTCGGGAATTGGAAGGGAAATACTGAGCTTTGTCGGGAATTGGAAGGGAAATACTGAGCTTTGTCGGAAAATTGGAAGGGAAATACTGAGCTTTGTCGGGAATTGGAAGGGAAATACGGAGTTCCTTCCTTGGGAGAGAGAACTGGAAGGGAAATACTGAGCTTTGTCGGGAATTGGAAGGGAAATACTGAGCTTTGTCGGGAATTGGAAGGGAAATACGGAGTTCCTTCCTTGGGAGAGAGAACTGGAAGGGAAATACTGAGCTTTGTCGGGAATTGGAAGGGAAATACTGAGCTTTGTCGGGGGAACTGGAGGGAAATACTGAGCTTTTTTGAGGAATTGGAAGGGAAAAACTGAGCTTTGTCGGGAATAGGAAGGGAAATACTGAGCTTTGTCGGGGAACTGGAGGGAAATACTGAGCTTTGTCGGGGAACTGGAGGGAAATACTGAGCTTTGTTGGGAAACTGGAGGGAAATACTGAGCTTTGTCGGGAATTAGAAGGGAAATTCTGAGCTCCTTCCTTGGGAGAGAGAACTGGAAGGGAAATACTGAGCTTTGTCAGGAATCGGAAGGGAAATTCTGAGCTCCTTCCTTGGGAGAGAGAACTGGAGGGAAATACTGAGCTTTGTCGGGAATTGGAAGGGAAATTCTGAGCTCCTTCCTTGGGAGAGAGAACTGGAAGAGAAATACTGAGCTTTGTCGGGAAACTGGAGGGAAATACTGAGCTTTGTCGGGAATTGGAAGGGAAATTCTGAGCTCCTTCCATGGGAGAGAGAACTGGAAGGGAAATACTGAGCTTTGTCGGGAATTGGAAGGGAGTTGCCTCCTCAGCGCTGGATCCCACACAAGACAAATGGAGCATTTGTCCTAGAACATTCCATTCCCAATCTGAGGGTAACGTTGAAGTGAAGACCAATTCAGAAAATGATCCTCAGGATAAGAGCCCACCATCACAGTGGATCCAAGGGCCACTTGAGGCATGTCGCCCGTCACCACTGCTTGACTGAACACGTGGAGCTAGAGTCACCTGTGCAGCAACGGGACGAATTGTTGGATCTTGGTCAACAGAAGGTGGGCTGCACTGTCTTTGCCCCGCCCCTTCTCAAAACCCAGCTTTGCTGCACACATTGTAACCTTCAAACTGAACATTCAACTCCATGAAGTGTTACAAAACATCAGCGTAATTCCTTGCGGAGCCACGAAGGCCACTCCACCCCGTCCAACGTCCCAACTCTCCGACGGTAACTTGACTCCGATAGAAAAACCATTTATGAAGAATTTTACACCATTTTTTTCTGCTCAAACTCAGGTTGTAGAGCTCTTCCGGGTCGTTAAAACGAGGGTTGTGCCAAATTCAAGAGCTCCTTCATTCGTGGGCCGACAGCTTTGTCACGGACGGTCGTACTGCGTCTCACCAGCGTTTCTGGGGGCATGTATACTTTCCATTGTGTGGAACAGAACAGCGCCACCTGCTGTATAATATAAAAAGAACTTTCCCAGAATAGCAAACCCTTGTTTTAACACTTGAAAAAAAGTCCTACAACTTTATATTAAAGGGTAACTACCCCTTCCAAACCTTTAACTGCACTTAAGTCTAGTGAGACCCCCAATATGAACCCATCGTAAAGTCAATATTGAACCTGTGTAATATATATACACTCTGGTACTTTTGTTTTTCCACAGGAAGAAGCTCGGGGGCTGGCTAGGAGTCTGGACGCTGGCCTTGCCAGCCTGGAGAGTAACACCGATTCCGTTCGAGGGTTAACTCTTGGTCACGTGACCGCTCTGTATTCAAAGGGCTAAGTGCTTGTCGTCCAGCTTGAAATACAAGTGGGGAATATTTAACCTGTGCATTTCCCCGAGGCACAGTGCAGGGATGGCACGCGGATAAGGAGAGCGGGGGGCAACCCCCCGTAACAGCCCCAGCAGTGGTTACTGGCAAATATAAAAGTCCTCCATGGCTCACATTTTCCACAACCCCTGACACAAGACCAGGCCCAAGTTGACCTTTTTGCCTGAAGAAGACGTATGTTACGAAGTGCATCTTTATCCAAAACCCGTTTCCAGGTCGCTTCACGCCACGTATCCAGATGGTACAGCCAATCCCAAGGGAGGAGTAGGCGGCAGTCCGATAAAGTACCACTGGCTCCTCCCCCTCCTCAGTCTCATAGGCCCATAGTGCAAATAGAGACAATGGTGGGGGGTTGGGGCTACAGCTCTCAAGGATTGGGCCTGAATGATGACATCACACAACTGCAGGGAGCCAGCAGCTGATTGGTGAGAAGTAAAAGCGAGGCCACCATGGAGCGTGTCCAGGGAAAATAAGGAACGTGGTCCTTTAACGGAAATCAGAACTCTGCACTGCAGAGCCACCAGTCCGCGCCGCTGGAGCGCCATCTTGGATTTTCTATTCCCCCCTCAGAGCCGTAGAAAGTTATACCCCCCCCCCCAATAACACCTGCCCTTCATCGGACTGCCCGCCCCCCAACATCTCCCAAGAGGCCGTTCCAATCCGCGTTAGTAGCCATTATGGCGCCCCCACCCCAGTCACTTCAGCACAAAGTTCATCAGAAATAAAGGGCAAGTAAAACATCATAGAAAGCTCGTGTCACCAGCCGAAATAAAAATTAGATTAAAAAAAGACAAAAAAAAGGAATAAAGCCAGTCCAAGGATGGGGGCGGGGTTAAGCACAAACACGGATCCTTAATACGCTGCTCGGGGGGGGGGGGGGGGGGGGAGGCGGGGTTACTCTGTGTCTGGAGCTGGTTAAGTCCATTTGCCGGGTCGCGCCATCTGTCGCTGCTGGGGTGGGTGGGAATCAGTGCATAGAGGGGCTATTTCTGGCCACTGATGGGCTGCGATATGGACCGTGGGGGGATCATGTCCAGAAGGTACTCGCGCTGCCGATCCGCCAGGCTGGTGGATTTGTGGCCCCCCATTCCAGCATTCAGATACGCAATGTTCACACCTACAGGAGAGAATTATGGGAATTATTTCCATTGTGCAGAGGATACCGAACAGCTCAGGGGTACAATCGGCACTCGGGCCCCTTACCTGGCATGGCCAGTAAACCGCCGGCAACGGGAAGCTGCGGAGCCTGGGCAAAGTTGGACAGCATGGCCCGGGCGTTGGTGATGCCCCGCTGCAGCACGTTCTGGGGCTGTGTGGGCTGGAACGGAAACAAAGAGTTAGAATGAAGCCATGGCCTGGACCCTATGAGCCCCGCCCCCCCCCCCCCAGGTAAGCTCTGTACCTGCCGCAGGCTGTGGTGCCGCATCAGGTTGTCCTGCTTGGAGGAAACAATGGGCGGGGTGCCAGGGGACAGGGACGCCTGGTGTTGTAACCTCTGCTCAATCTCCTGCAAAGCAAAAGGAACATTCCTGATACCCCAAAAGCCTGGGACAACTCCACCCCAGAACCAAACGTATGGGGAGAGCCTGTTAGGGGCTCATTCACATTGCCTGGGGCCAGTACAGCCTGTTAGGGGCTCATTCACACTGCCTGGGGCCAGTACAGCCTGTTAGGGGCTCATTCACACTGCCTGGGGCCAGTACAGCCTGTTAGGGGCTCATTCACACTGCCTGGGGCCAGTACAGCCTGTTAGGGGCTCATTCACACTGCCTGGGGCCAGTACAGCCTGTTAGGGGCTCATTCACACTGCCTGGGGCCAGTACAGCCTGTTAGGGGCTCTATCAACAGATGGCGCTGTGGGGACACGTACCTCAGGGCTACGGCAATTCCTTTCTGCCCCATCTTGCCCAGTCAGCATCTTTGTAGCCCAGTTCTACTCCACCTCCTTCCCTGCATCCAACTTCTACTCCACCTCCTTCCCCATACCCTGCATCTACTCCACCTCCATCCGCGCACCCCCATTCTACTCCACCTCCATCCGCGCACCCCCATTCTACTCCACCTCCATCCCCGCACCCCCATTCTACTCCACTTCCTTCCCCACTTCTACTCAACCTCTATCCCCATACCCTGCATCTACTCCATCTCTGCACCCCACTTCTACTCCACCTTCTTCCCCATACCCTGCAACCAACTTCTACACCTCCCATTCTACTTCTACTCCACCTCCTTCCCCATACCTCGCATCTACTCCACCTCCTTCTATTCCATCTCCTTCCCTGCACCCCACTTCTTCCCACCTCCTGCTTCTTCTCTAAATCCTCCCTACACCCTGATCCCACTCCCCGTCACACTGAACACCCACATCCCCATGTTCCCGCCCCAGCATGCCCTACACAGCACCCCAAGTGAAGCCGGGGTACACACCTGTTCCTGCTGCAGGGCCTTGACGAAGGCGTTCTTGAGCCGATTGGTGTGCTCGGCCTTCAGTGCTTTCTTCTGATTGGACGTCATACACTGCTCACACAGGATCTTCCCGCTCTTCTCCCGTTTCCAGTGGGGGGTGAAGTCCGTTCGGCACTGGGCGCAGATGAACGGATCCATATGCAGGAGGGAGGAGCAGCCTTTGACTGTTGGGTAGGGGAGGAAGGGGGCGTTAGTAACAGGGGGGCAACATACTGCCCTTATACGTCCCCCCCAGTCTCCATGCCCCCACGTGTCTCACCTTGACTGTCTATGACGCTCTGCACCACCTCCTCCAGTCCCACCATGTAGATGAACTCGCTATTGGCCGCGCTGGGCAGGAAGTTGAGAAGAGGAGCCGGGGGCTTCGGGGGCGGGATTTCTAAGAGGGTCTTCTCTAGCTGCTTGCGGAGGGCAAGCTTGGCCGCGGCCTGGGAACTCACGGGGTCCGTCATGGCACTTGGGCTGGGAAGTGGGGACGACACCCGGTTGACTGAGCCCGGGGGCATGTGGGAGCCAAGGTTCATGTACATGGAGGATGAGGCAGAGCGCTGGCATTGGATCGAAGAGCTGGTCTGTAGGGGGCGACACAAGGCTGTGAGCTCTTGGGCAGCAGTACACAGAGTAGCAATGCCCGGGGCGGGGGGGCTACTTACCTGTGGGTAGCTGATGGGCTGGTTTATGCTCGGGGTACTGCTGCGGATCATGTTGGCTTTGGGTGGCACACACTGCCCTGGCATCTGGGACGGGTTGGGGGCAATGACCCTCTGCGACATCAACATGTGGGGGTGCGCCGAGTTGGCCGTTCTAATCACGCCGTGACTCTGATAAACAACAAATGTGGGGGTGAAAGTCTGAGACCCCACTACGTGGGGAAATAAAGGGGCCCAGTAACGTCCCAAGGGTGCCATCGTGGTGCCCCCCACCTGCAGCACAGGAACAAGTACCCACAGGTCCCCTAACCTGCCGCTAGGTGCCACTGTCACTCACTGACTGCCGCTAGGTGCCACTGTCACTCACTGACTGCCGCTAGGTGCCACTGTCACTCACTGACTGCCGCTAGGTGCCACTGTCACTCACTGACTGCCGCTAGGTGCCACTGTCACTCACTGACTGCCGCTAGGTGCCACGGTCACTCACTGACTGCCGCTAGGTGTCACTGTCACTCACTGACTGCCGCTAGGTGCCACTGTCACTCACTGACTGCCGCTAGGTGTCACTGTCACTCACTGACTGCCGCTAGGTGCCACTGTCACTCACTGACTGCCACTAGGTGTCACTGTCACTCACTGACTGCCGCTAGGTGCCACTGTCATTCACTGACTGCCACTAGGTGTCACTGTCACTCACTGACTGCCGCTAGGTGCCACTGTCATTCACTGACTGCCGCTAGGTGCCACTGTCACTCACTGACTGCCGCTAGGTGCCACTGTCACTCACTGGCTGCCGCTAGGTGCCACTGTCACTCACTGACTGCCGCTAGGTGCCACTGTCATTCACTGACTGCCACTAGGTGTCACTGTCACTCACTGACTGCCGCTAGGTGCCACTGTCATTCACTGACTGCCGCTAGGTGCCACTGTCACTCACTGGCTGCCGCTAGGTGCCACTGTCACTCACTGGCTGCCGCTAGGTGCCACTGTCACTCACTGACTGCCGCTAGGTGCCACTGTCACTCACTGACTGCCGCTAGGTGTCACTGTCACTCACTGACTGCCGCTAGGTGCCACTGTCACTCACTGGCTGCCGCTAGGTGTCACTGTCACTCACTGACTGCCGCTAGGTGCCACTGTCACTCACTGACTGCCGCTAGGTGCCACTGTCATTCACTGACTGCCGCTAGGTGCCACTGTCACTCACTGGCTGCCGCTAGGTGCCACTGTCACTCACTGACTGCCGCTAGGTGCCACTGTCACTCACTGACTGCCGCTAGGTGCCACTGTCATTCACTGACTGCCGCTAGGTGTCACTGTCACTCACTGACTGCCGCTAGGTGCCACTGTCACTCACTGACTGCCGCTAGGTGCCACTGTCATTCACTGACTGCCACTAGGTGCCACTGTCACTCACTGGCTGCCACTAGGTGCCACTGTCACTCACTGACTGCCGCTAGGTGCCACTGTCACTCACTGGCTGCCGCTAGGTGCCACTGTCACTCACTGGCTGCCACTGTCACTCACTGACTGCCGCTAGGTGCCACTGTCACTCACTGGCTGCCGCTAGGTGCCACTGTCACTCACTGACTGCCGCTAGGTGCCACTGTCACTCACTGGCTGCCGCTAGGTGTCACTGTCACTCACTGACTGCCGCTAGGTGCCACTGTCACTCACTGACTGCCGCTAGGTGCCACTGTCACTCACTGGCTGCCGCTAGGTGCCACTGTCACTCACTGACTGCCGCTAGGTGCCACTGTCATTCACTGACTGCCGCTAGGTGCCACTGTCACTCACTGACTGCCGCTAGGTGCCACTGTCACTCACTGGCTGCCGCTAGGTGCCACTGTCACTCACTGACTGCCGCTAGGTGCCACTGTCACTCACTGACTGCCGCTAGGTGCCACTGTCACTCACTGGCTGCCGCTAGGTGCCACTGTCACTCACTGACTGCCGCTAGGTGTCACTGTCACTCACTGACTGCCACTGTTACTCACTGGCTGTTCCTGCTTAACCCATTCAGGGGACGGGGAGTGGGATAAGCCTAGTCGAATCCTTACCTGCACACTCCGCATATTCTGCGCGTCCAGGCCTGGGACCCCCGGTCGGGAGGGCATCTTGGACAGGCCGGGTTGGCCCACGTGGGTGGGGGAGGGCTGTACAATGGTAGCAGCATTCTGGGCCACTGGGTTCTGTTGGGGGAAAGAAAAAGTTAGGGAAAGGCCCCAACAGCACCCCAAAAATGTCATCCCAGAACCTCAAGCCCCCCCAATACCTCAGCCCAAGTAATGCCCCAAATACCTAGGCCCTGGAACAGCTCCTCCCCCAATACCCCAATCTAGAAATATCAACGCCCTAAACACCTGCTGCAAATATTCTGCCCCAGGAACTGCCCCGAGGGGGGCGCTGCCCTGTACCTTCTGCAGGACGTTCTCCTTCTGGAGTTGGCTCTGTCGGAGCTTCTTCAGCAGAACCAGCCGGGCCTCCTCCAATCGCAGCTCATCCCTCAGCTCCTTGATCAGCTTCTGCCGCTCCTCCAGATTCTTCCCCTGAGAGGGGGCAACAAGGCGGTGAGTGGGGTGGGTAAGGCCCCTGATAATGACTGGTAAGGGTGAGGGTAAAGGTCCCTACTGCTGACCTACTGAGGGGGTAGGTGTGACTACTGTAACCCCAAGAGAATTGAGGCTGCACCCCCAGTTCCCCCCCAAATTCACTGAATCTTTACCTAAAGATAAGCTCCGCCCCTGCCTTAAATCCCCCCCATGGGTGCAGAATAAATCAGGGGGGTACCCCAGGCATCACTTACCTTAAACATGTCCAGGTTGGCCACCTTGATCCTTTCTTCCCATCGGGACACAGAGCGGGGGCTGGAAGCCTCATTGTCCGACAGCACGATGACATCGGGGGACGGGGTGAGCCCCCCTCGATCCTGGTCACTGGGGGCAGAGAAGAGACATACTGATTGGGTCCCTAGACCTGGACTGTCTAAGGGAAACACTATGGCACCCCCTACCCATATGTATAAATACAAATATACAGAGAGGGAATGTTCTGGGCACACAATAAGCTGTACCCCCATACTGTACTGTCTAAGGGAAACACTATGGCACCTCCTACCCATATGTATAAATACAAATATACAGAGAAGGAATGTTCTGGGCACACAATAAGCTGTACCCCCATACTGTACTGTCTAAGGGAAACACTATGGCACCCCCTACCCATATGTATAAATACAAATATACAGAGAGGGAATGTTCTGGGCACACAATAAGCTGTACCCCCATACTGTACTGTCTAAGGGAAACACTATGGCACCCCCTACCCATATGTATAAATACAAATATACAGAGAGGGAATGTTCTGGGCACACAATAAGCTGTACCCCCATACTGTACTGTCTAAGGGAAACACTATGGCACCCCCTACCCATATGTATAAATACAAATATACAGAGAAGGAATGTTCTGGGCACACAATAAGCTGTACCCCCATACTGTACTGTCTAAGGGAAACACTATGGCACCCCCTACCCATATGTATAAATACAAATATACAGAGAAGGAATGTTCTGGGCACACAATAAGCTGTACCCCATACTGTACTGTCTAAGGGAAACACTATGGCACCCCCTACCCATATGTATAAATACAAATATACAGAGAGGGAATGTTCTGGGCACACAATAAGCTGTACCCCCATACTGTACTGTCTAAGGGAAACACTATGGCACCCCCTACCCATATGTATAAATACAAATATACAGAGAGGGAATGTTCTGGGCACACAATAAGCTGTACCCCCATACTGTACTGTCTAAGGGAAACACTATGGCACCCCCTACCCATATGTATAAATACAAATATACAGAGAGGGAATGTTCTGGGCACACAATAAGCTGTACCCCCATACTGTACTGTCTAAGGGAAACACTATGGCACCCCCTACCCATATGTATAAATACAAATATACAGAGAGGGAATGTTCTGGGCACACAATAAGCTGTACCCCCATACTGTACTGTCTAAGGGAAACACTATGGCACCTCCTACCCATATGTATAAATACAAATATACAGAGAAGGAATGTTCTGGGCACACAATAAGCTGTACCCCCATACTGTACTGTCTAAGGGAAACACTATGGCACCCCCTACCCATATGTATAAATACAAATATACAGAGAGGGAATGTTCTGGGCACACAATAAGCTGTACCCCCATACTGTACTGTCTAAGGGAAACACTATGGCACCCCCTACCCATATGTATAAATACAAATATACAGAGAAGGAATGTTCTGGGCACACAATAAGCTGTACCCCCATACTGTACTGTCTAAGGGAAACACTATGGCACCCCCTACCCATATGTATAAATACAAATATACAGAGAGGGAATGTTCTGGGCACACAATAAGCTGTACCCCCATACTGTACTGTCTAAGGGAAACACTATGGCACCCCCTACCCATATGTATAAATACAAATATACAGAGAGGGAATGTTCTGGGCACACAATAAGCTGTACCCCCATACTGTACTGTCTAAGGGAAACACTATGGCACCCCCTACCCATATGTATAAATACAAATATACAGAGAGGGAATGTTCTGGGCACACAATAAGCTGTACCCCCATACTGTACTGTCTAAGGGAAACACTATGGCACCCCCTACCCATATGTATAAATACAAATATACAGAGAGGGAATGTTCTGGGCACACAATAAGCTGTACCCCCATACTGTACTGTCTAAGGGAAACACTATGGCACCCCCTACCCATATGTATAAATCCTTACACCTATTTTTGTTTAACTGTTCTTGTAACTGGGAGAATGAGTGGTAGCAACACTGAAGGTCTGACACAGTGCACAGCCTGCCACATGTATGCAGTTGTGGAACAACAGTTCCAAAGTGCATACCTCTGTTGTGGATGTGAGCGAATTGCCACTTTAGAGGCTCGCGTTAGAGTCCTAGAGGAACACGTCGCAACACTGCGTTCAATCAACAATCTTGAGAGGGGTCTCTTGTTAACTGAACAAGAACTAGTGGGGTCAGATAGTAGGGGGGGAGGGGAGCAGCAAAAGGATGATAGGGCAGTAAGCTGGGTGACAGTTAGAAAATCTAGTGTGGGGAAAAGGAAAAGGGAGGCTGCTCCAGGGTTTGCGCATCCCAACAGATTTGCCAGATTGTGTGAAGAAGATGGGAGTAGAACTCTGGACTGGCGGTTCTAGGTGAGGCTGATCTCTCTAACAGCCGGGAGACCAGTTTCTCTAGTAGTGGTGGGGAGGAGAGCAGAGCTAGGCCTAAACAGATGGTGGTTATAGGGGATTCGATCATTAGGAAAGTGGACAGGGTAATCTGTCAAGCGGATCGCTACAACCGGACAGTTTGCTGTCTTCCTGGTGCCAGGGTTCGGCATGTGGTTGATCGGGTTGACACATTATTGGGAGGGGCTGGGCATGACCCGGCTGTCTTGGTACATATCGGTACTAACGACAAAATGAACGGTAGGTGGGGGACCTTAAAGAGTGAGTTCAGGGATCTAGGCTCTAAGATTAGGCAAAGGTCCTCCAATGTCATTTTTTCGGAAATTTTGCCGGTGCCACGTGCAAGTTTAGGGAGACAGCGGGAGCTTAGGGAGCTAAATGCGTGGCTAAAGTCTTGGTGTAGGAAGGAAGGGTTTGGGTTCCTAGAGCACTGGGCTGACTTTTCCTTGGGGTACAATCTATACAGCCCTGACGGATTGCACCTCAATGGAAGGGGGGCTGCTGTGCTAGGGGAGAGAATGGTTAAGAGGTTGGAGGAGTGTTTAAACTAGACAAGGGGGGGGTGGGTGAGCTAGAATTCCATGGGAAAATTAGTGTAGACGGGGTAGGGGGACTAGCAAAGGGTTGTGGGGGAGGAGTGGGGGGGGCATATAGTTTATCAGATAAGGAGCTTCCGTTACAAGGAAAGCAGTCTCATAATTGCCTTAGCTCTAATTCTCCCTTAGCTAATGTAACATCAGAGGGAGAAGTAATAATCTCCGCTGCATGCTGGGTAATGCGCGTAGCTTGTCGGGTAAATTAGGGGAGCTGCAGGCTATTGCATGTATTGGAAATTATGATTTAATAGGTATCACTGAGACCTGGTGGGATGATAAATGCGACTGGGCTGTGAATTTAAATGGTTATACGCTTTTTAGGAGGGACAGAGAGATTAAAAAGGGGGAGGGGTTTGTCTTTACGTAAAGTCAGACTTAAAGCCATGTAATAAAGACATTACCAATGAAAACATCAAATCTCTTTGGGTAGAAATTTCAGTAGGGCTGAAGGTCACAAAGAAAATGATCATTGGTGTATGTTATAAACCACCCCGTATAGATGAGGGGGATGAGGCCCAGCTATTGTTGCAAATGGAGGAGGCTTCAAAACTGGGTCAAGTTGTTGTTATGGGGGACTTTAATTATCCGGCACTGACTGGAGTAATGGGGGGGCTAAGTCAGAAAAAGCTAGTAGGTTTGTAAATATGCTAAATGGCAACTTTTTATTTCAGGAGATTCAAGAACCCACTAGGAATGACGCTATTTTGGACCTGGTGATTTCTAATAATAATGAACTTATCTCTAACATTTGTGTGGGTGGGGCATTTGGGGAACAGTGATCACAACATGGTCTCCTTTGAGATAATGCTGCAGAGACAGCTCTATAAGGGAGTAACTAAAACACTCAATTTTAGACGGGCAGACTTTGCCAGTATAAGGGCATCTCTGCAATGTGTCAGCTGGGAAAGGCTTTTCATGGGGTTAGGCACAGAAGGAAAATGGAACATCTTTAAAACATTGCTTTGTAGGTATACACAACAGTATATCCCCCTTGTAAGCAAGGAGAGGCATCGCAAAGCAAAACCTTTATGGCTGAATAAAAGTGTTATTGTCGAGGTTGGTAATAAAAAACGTGCTTTTAGGGCATTCAAGTTAGCTGGGGCAGCGGAAACTTTCATCAGGTACAGGGGGGCAAATAAAGCAGCAAAAAAGCTATCAGGCAGCTAAAATAGAGATGGAAAGGGATATTGCTGCTAGGAGTAAAAAGAATCCTAAATTATTTTTTAATTATGTGAATAGTAAAAAAATGAAGCAAGAAGGGGTGGGAACTTTATTATCACGGGGGGGTACGTTGGTTGATGAAAACGGGGAAAAAGCTGAAATTTTGAACTCTTATTTTTCATCTGTCTATACATCTGAGGAGCCAGATAATGAAGGCTTCCCTTGTAATATGCCCAGTGCTAGTAATTTAGCTACTGACGCGTGGGTCACTCGGGGGGAAATTCAAAAGAGACTTGAACATGTAAAGGGAAACAAAGGTCCAGGGCCGGATGGGATTCATCCCAGGGTATTAAATGAGCTGAGCGCTGTGATTGCCAAACCTCTTCCCTTAATTTTTCAGGATTCATTGAGGTCTGGCATGGTGCCAAGAGACTGGCGGATTGCTAATGTGGTGCCGTTATTTAAAAAGGGATCCCGTTCTCAGCCTGAAAACTATAGGCCTGTTAGTCTGACATCAGTAGTAGGAAAACTTTTGGAAGGGGTAATAAGGGATAGGGTACTTGAATACATTGCAGTTCACAATACTATTAGTTTGTGCCAGCATGGTTTTATGGGTAACAGATCTTGCCAGACTAATTTAGTCGCCTTTTATGAGGAGGTGAGCAGGAACCTTGATGCTGGAATGGCAGTGGATGGGATCTACTTGGACTTTGCTAAAGCGTTTGATACAGTACCTCACAGAAGGTTAATGATCAAATTAAGGAATATTGGCCTAGAACATAATATTTGTAATTGGATAGAGAACTGGCTGAAGGATAGAGTACAAAGAGTGGGGGAAATGGAACAGTTTCTAATTGGACCAGTGTGGTTAGTGGGTACCGCAGGGGTCAGTCCTTGGGCCTTTGCTTTTTAACTTGTTTATTAATGACCTGGGGGGGGGCATAGACAGTATTGTTTCTATTTTTGCTGATGACACTAAATTGTGCAAAACTATAAGTTCCATGCAGGATGTGCCGCTTTGCAGAGCGATTTGACAAAATTAGATAACTGGGCAGCAAACTGGAAAATGAGGTTCAATGTTGATAAGTGCAAAGTTATGCACTTTGGTAGGAATAATATAAACGCAAACTATCTACTGAATGGGAGTGTGTTGGGGGGGTCCTTAATGGAGAAGGATCTAGGGGTTTTTGTTGATAACAAGTTGTCTAATGCCAGGCAGTGTCATTCTGTGGCTACTAAAGCAAATAAAGTGCTGTCTTGTATAAACAGGGCATTGACTCAAGGGATGAGAACATAATTTTGCCCCTTTATAGGTCCCTGGTAAGGCCTCACCTTGAGTATGGGGGCAGTTACAGTGAGTATGGGGGGGGGCAGTAACAGTGAGTATGGGGGGCAGTTACAGTGAGTATGGGGGGGCAGTAACAGTGAGTATGGGGGGCAGTTACAGTGAGTATGGGGGGGCAGTAACAGTGAGTATGGGGGGGGGGCAGTAACAGTGAGTATGGGGGGCAGTTACAGTGAGTATGGGGGGGCAGTAACAGTGAGTATGGGGGCAGTAACAGTGAGTATGGGGGGGCAGTAACAGTGAGTATGCAGTGCAGTTTTGGGCTCCAGTCCTTAAGAAGGATATTAATGAGCTGGAGAGAGTGCAGAGACGTGCAACTAAACTGGTTAAGGGGATGGAAGATTTAAACTATGAGGTGAGACTGTCAGGGTTGGGGTTGTTTTCTCTGGAAAAGAGGCGCTTGCGAGGGGACATGATTACTCTGTACAAGTACATTAGAGGGGATTATAGGCAGTTGGGGGATGTTCTTTTTTCCCATAAAAACAATCAACGCACCAGAGGTCACCCCTATAGATTAGAGGAACGGAGTTTCCATTTGAAGCAGCGTAGGTGGTTTTTCACGGTGAGGGCAGTGAGGTTATGGAATGCCCTTCCTAGTGATGGGGTAATGGCAGATTCTGTTAATGCCTTTAAGAGGGGCCTGGATGAGTTCTTGATCAATCAGAATATCCAAGGCTATTGTGATACTAATATCTACAGTTAGTACTAGTGGTTGTATTTATAGTTTATGTATGTGAGTGTATAGATTGGTAGGTGTGGGTTAGGTGTGCTGGGTTTACTTGGATGGGTTGAACTTGATGGACACAGGTCTTTTTTCAACCCTATGTAACTATGTAACTATGTAACTATGTAAATATACAGAGAGGGAATGTTCTGGGCACACAATATGCTGTACCCCCATACTGTACTGTCTAAGGGAAACACTATGGCACCTCCTACCCATATGTATAAATACAAATATACAGAGAAGGAATGTTCTGGGCACACAATAAGCTGTACCCCCATACTGTACTGTCTAAGGGAAACACTATGGCACCTCCTACCCATATGTATAAATACAAATATACAGAGAAGGAATGTTCTGGGCACACAATAAGCTGTACCCCCATACTGTACTGTCTAAGGGAAACACTATGGCACCCCCTACCCATATGTATAAATACAAATATACAGAGAAGGAATGTTCTGGGCACACAATAAGCTGTACCCCCATACTGTACTGTCTAAGGGAAACACTATGGCACCTCCTACCCATATGTATAAATACAAATATACAGAGAAGGAATGCTCTGGGCACACAATAAGCTGTACCCCCATACTGTACTGTCTAAGGGAAACACTATGGCACCCCCTACCCATATGTATAAATACAAATATACAGAGAAGGAATGCTCTGGGCACACAATAAGGCACAAAGCGGCCGCAGTCGGACACCTCCATCTCGCGTGAATGTCGCCGGCGCTGAATTTGCCGAGAGGCGACTCGGTGCCAAGGAATCGTCTCACCGCCAGATGGCCTGGTCCCGCCCCCTGCGGAGGTGCTAAAGAAACAACATGAATCCCAGCAGACGCCGGCTCTGAGCCGAGCAGTGGGACGCGGCACATAACGGGGGGAGGGGGGACGCACGAGCCAAGTTCTTTGTGCGGGGTAATTAGGAGGAGAGATGGCACAAGATGGCAGAGAGGGAAACTGCAAAATGGCACAGAGAGAGGCGGAATTCACAGGGCATCAGATGATGAACAAAACCAGCGCCCCAAGAAACCCCTTAGGGGGCTGTTCCTGCTGAATTGTGCTTAGTACAGGGGAATCTCTATGTGCCATAGTTTTATGGTATCTCTCTGTACAGGCTATAAGCAAACTTAAGGGGCTGTTCCTGCTGAATTGTGCTTAGTACAGGGGAATCCCTATGTGCCATAGTTTTATGGTATCTCTCTGTACAGGCTATGGGCAAACTTAGGGGGCTGTTCCTGCTGAATTGTGCTTAGTACAGGGGAATCTCTATGTGCCATAGTTTTATGGTATCTCTCTGTACAGGCTATGGGCAAACTTAGGGGGCTGTTCCTGCTGAATTGTGCTTAGTACAGGGGAATCCCTATGTGCCATAGTTTTATGGTATCTCTCTGTACAGGCTATGGGCAAACTTAGGGGGCTGTTCCTGCTGAATTGTGCTTAGTACAGGGGAATCCCTATGTGCCATAGTTTTATGGTATCTCTCTGTACAGGCTATGGGCAAACTTAGGGGGCTGTTCCTGCTGAATTGTGCTTAGTACAGGGGAATCCCTATGTGCCATAGTTTTATGGTATCTCTCTGTACAGGCTATGGCCAAACTTAGGGGGCTGTTCCTGCTGAATTGTGCTTAGTACAGGGGAATCCCTATGTGCCATAGTTTTATGGTATCTCTCTGTACAGGCTATGGGAAAACTTAGGGGGCTGTTCCTGCTGAATTGTGCTTAGTACAGGGGAATCCCTATGTGCCATAGTTTTATGGTATCTCTCTGTACAGGCTATGGGCAAACTTAGGGGGCTGTTCCTGCTGAATTGTGCTTAGTACAGGGGAATCCCTATGTGCCATAGTTTTATGGTATCTCTCTGTACAGGGTATGGGCAAACTTAGGGGGCTGTTCCTGCTGAATTGTGCTTAGTACAGGGGAATCCCTATGTGCCATAGTTTTATGGTATCTCTCTGTACAGGCTATGAGCAAACTTAGGGGGCTGTTCCTGCTGAATTGTGCTTAGTACAGGGGAATCCCTATGTGCCATAGTTTTATGGTATCTCTCTGTACAGGGTATGGGCAAACTTAGGGGGCTGTTCCTGCTGAATTGTGCTTAGTACAGGGGAATCCCTATGTGCCAGAGTTGTATGTTGCACAAGGGGTATAACTGGGAGTTTAGCACTGATCACAGCTCCCCCTGGAGGCGGGTCCTGGAATTACACACAAAGAATATCACAAACCGGTTCATTCGATTGAGGCCCAGCTAAAGAACACAACCAAATGACCTAACATCCAGTCTGCAGTGCATTGTGGGTAGTGTGGGCAGGACCTTTATGGGAAGATAGCGTTTCACAGGGCGGGTCCCAAACCAGCGCACTTACCTTCTCCTGGAGCTCATGTCTACTGGCTCCTCATTAATGTTCTCCTTGCCGTGCCTTCCCATTGGCCGACCATCCCCGTGAGGTCGCAGGCTACCGTTCAGCTTCTCCTCGTACATTTTCAGCCCGTCCTGTTTGGCCGGATGTTCGTGGGGCAACTCCAGGCCCGGGAGGTCTTTCCTCTTCAGGAGGGCCAGCATCTTCAGCCTCTCCATGGCCTCGTGCCCCTCCATCTTCAGCTGCTTGGCCAGGACATCCTCTCGCTCATCAGGCTGCTCCAGGCCCCTCTTCAGGAGGTTGAGCCGCAAGGAGTCTTCCGTCACTCTGTCCATCCTTGTAAATAACAATTCCAACGTTATTCCTGTACAGTGATTGGACTGCTGCCTGCCAGTGAGTTACTCCTCCCACCTGAACCTTCAGCCTCTTCTCAATATATTGCTGCCTGCCAGTGACTCCTCACCTGAACCTTCAGCCTCTTCTCAATATATTGCTGCCTGCCAGTGACTCCTCACCTGAACCTTCAGCCTCTCCTCAATATATTGCTGCCTGCCAGTGACTCCTCACCCGAACCTTCAGCCTCTCCTCCAGCCTGCCAGTGACTCCTCACCTGAACCTTCAGCCTCTCCTCAATATATTGCTGCCTGCCAGTGACTCCTCACCTGAACCTTCAGCCTCTCCTCAATATATTGCTGCCTGCCAGTGACCCCTCACCTGAACCTTCAGCTTCTCCTCAATATATTGCTGCCTGCCAGTGACTCCTCACCTGAACCTTCAGCCTCTCCTCAATATATTGCTGCCTGCCAGTGACTCCTCACCTGAACCTTCAGCTTCTCCTCAATATATTGCTGCCTGCCAGTGACTCCTCACCTGAACCTTCAGCCTCTCCTCAATATATTGCTGCCTGCCAGTGACTCCTCACCTGAACCTTCAGCTTCTCCTCAATATATTGCTGCCTGCCAGTGACTCCTCACCTGAACCTTCAGCCTCTCCTCAATATATTGCTGCCTGCCAGTGACTCCTCACCTGAACCTTCAGCCTCTCCTCAATATATTGCTGCCTGCCAGTGACTCCTCACCCGAACCTTCAGCCTCTCCTCCAGCCTGCCAGTGACTCCTCACCTGAACCTTCAGCCTCTCCTCAATATATTGCTGCCTGCCAGTGACTCCTCACCTGAACCTTCAGCCTCTCCTCAATATATTGCTGCCTGCCAGTGACCCCTCACCTGAACCTTCAGCTTCTCCTCAATATATTGCTGCCTGCCAGTGACTCCTCACCTGAACCTTCAGCCTCTCCTCAATATATTGCTGCCTGCCAGTGACTCCTCACCTGAACCTTCAGCTTCTCCTCAATATATTGCTGCCTGCCAGTGACTCCTCACCTGAACCTTCAGCCTCTCCTCAATATATTGCTGCCTGCCAGTGACTCCTCACCTGAACCTTCAGCTTCTCCTCAATATATTGCTGCCTGCCAGTGACTCCTCACCTGAACCTTCAGCCTCTCCTCAATATATTGCTGCCTGCCAGTGACTCCTCACCTGAACCTTCAGCTTCTCCTCAATATATTGCTGCCTGCCAGTGACTCCTCACCTGAACCTTCAGCCTCTCCTCAATATATTGCTGCCTGCCAGTGACTCCTCACCTGAACCTTCAGCCTCTCCTCAATATATTGCTGCCTGCCAGTGACTCCTCACCTGAACCTTCAGCCTCTCCTCAATATATTGCTGCCTGCCAGTGACTCCTCACCTGAACCTTCAGCCTCTTCTCAATATATTGCTGCCTGCCAGTGACTCCTCACCTGAACCTTCAGCCTCTCCTCCAGCCTGCCAGTGACTCCTCACCTGAACCTTCAGCCTCTCCTCAATATATTGCTGCCTGCCAGTGACTCCTCACCTGAACCTTCAGCCTCTCCTCTAGCCTGCCAGTGACTCCTCACCTGAACCTTCAGCCTCTCCTCAATATATTGCTGCCTGCCAGTGACTCCTCACCGGAACCTTCAGCTTCTCCTCAATATATTGCTGCCTGCCAGTGACTCCTCACCTGAACCTTCAGCCTCTCCTCAATATATTGCTGCCTGCCAGTGACTCCTCACCTGAACCTTCAGCCTCTCCTCAATATATTGCTGCCTGCCAGTGACTCCTCACCTGAACCTTCAGCCTCTCCTCAATATATTGCTGCCTGCCAGTGACTCCTCACCTGAACCTTCAGCCTCTTCTCAATATATTGCTGCCTGCCAGTGACTCCTCACCTGAACCTTCAGCTTCTCCTCAATATATTGCTGCCTGCCAGTGACTCCTCACCTGAACCTTCAGCCTCTCCTCAATATATTGCTGCCTGCCAGTGACTCCTCACCTGAACCTTCAGCCTCTCCTCAATATATTGCTGCCTGCCAGTGACTCCTCACCTGAACCTTCAGCCTCTCCTCAATATATTGCTGCCTGCCAGTGACTCCTCACCTGAACCTTCAGCCTCTCCTCAATATATTGCTGCCTGCCAGTGACTCCTCACCTGAACCGTCAGCCTCTCCTCAATATATTGCTGCCTGCCAGTGACTCCTCACCTGAACCTTCAGCCTCTCCTCCAGCCTGCCAGTGACTCCTCACCTGAACCTTCAGCCTCTCCTCAATATATTGCTGCCTGCCAGTGACTCCTCACCTGAACCTTCAGCTTCTCCTCAATATATTGCTGCCTGCCAGTGACTCCTCACCTGAACCTTCAGCCTCTCCTCAATATATTGCTGCCTGCCAGTGACTCCTCACCTGAACCTTCAGCCTCTCCTCAATATATTGCTGCCTGCCAGTGACTCCTCACCTGAACCTTCAGCCTCTCCTCAATATATTGCTGCCTGCCAGTGACTCCTCACCTGAACCTTCAGCCTCTTCTCAATATATTGCTGCCTGCCAGTGACTCCTCACCTGAACCTTCAGCCTCTCCTCAATATATTGCTGCCTGCCAGTGACTCCTCACCTGAACCTTCAGCCTCTCCTCAATATATTGCTGCCTGCCAGTGACTCCTCACCTGAACCTTCAGCCTCTCCTCAATATATTGCTGCCTGCCAGTGACTCCTCACCTGAACCTTCAGCTTCTCCTCAATATATTGCTGCCTGCCAGTGACTCCTCACCTGAACCTTCAGCTTCTCCTCAATATATTGCTGCCTGCCAGTGACTCCTCACCTGAACCTTCAGCTTCTCCTCAATATATTGCTGCCTGCCAGTGACTCCTCACCTGAACCTTCAGCCTCTCCTCAATATAGTGCTGCCTGCCAGTGACTCCTCACCTGAACCTTTAGCCTCTCCTCAATATATTGCTGCCTGCCAGTGACTCCTCACCTGAACCTTCAGCCTCTCCTCAATATATTGCTGCCTGCCAGTGACTCCTCACCTGAACCTTCAGCTTCTCCTCAATATATTGCTGCCTGCCAGTGACTCCTCACCTGAACCTTCAGCTTCTCCTCAATATATTGCTGCCTGCCAGTGACCCCTCACCTGAACCTTCAGCTTCTCCTCAATATATTGCTGCCTGCCAGTGATTCCTTACCTGAACCTTCAGCCTCTTCTCAATATATTGCTGCCTGCCAGTGACTCCTCACCTGAACCTTCAGCCTCTCCTCAATATATTGCTGCCTGCCAGTGACTCCTCACCTGAACCTTCAGCCTCTCCTCCAGCCTGCCAGTGACTCCTCACCTGAACCTTCAGCCTCTCCTCAATATATTGCTGCCTGCCAGTGACTCCTCACCTGAACCTTCAGCCTCTCCTCAATATATTGCTCCCTGCCAGTATGCTTTTTCAACTCATCTAAACCTTCAGCCTCCCTTAAGGAAATGCTGCCTGCCAGTGAGTTCCCCCTCTCATCTGAACTTTCAGACTCTCCTCAATGCACTGCTGCCTGCCATTATTCTTCACCTGAACCTTCAGCATCTCTTCAGTATATTGCTGCCTGCCAGTGAGTTACTCCTCTCACCTGAACCTTCAGCCTCTCCTCAATGCACTGCTGCCTGCCATTATTCTTCACCTGAACCTTCAGCTTCTCCTCAATATATTGCTGCCTGCCAGTGACTCCTCACCCGAACCTTCAGCCTCTCCTCAATATATTGCTGCCTGCCAGTGACTCCTCACCCGAACCTTCAGCCTCTCCTCCAGCCTGCCAGTGACTCCTCACCTGAACCTTCAGCCTCTCCTCAATATATTGCTGCCTGCCAGTGACTCCTCACCTGAACCTTCAGCCTCTCCTCAATATATTGCTGCCTGCCAGTGACCCCTCACCTGAACCTTCAGCTTCTCCTCAATATATTGCTGCCTGCCAGTGACTCCTCACCTGAACCTTCAGCCTCTCCTCAATATATTGCTGCCTGCCAGTGACTCCTCACCTGAACCTTCAGCCTCTCCTCAATATATTGCTGCCTGCCAGTGACTCCTCACCTGAACCTTCAGCCTCTCCTCCAGCCTGCCAGTGACTCCTCACCTGAACCTTCAGCCTCTCCTCCAGCCTGCCAGTGACTCCTCACCTGAACCTTCAGCCTCTCCTCAATATATTGCTGCCTGCCAGTGAGTTACTCCTCTCACCTGAACCTTCAGCCTCTCCTCAATATTTTGCTGCCTGCCAGTGACTCCTCACCTGAACCTTCAGCCTCTCCTCAATATATTGCTGCCTGCCAGTGACTCCTCACCCGAACCTTCAGCCTCTCCTCAATATATTGCTGCCTGCCAGTGACTCCACACCTGAACCTTCAGCCTCTCCTCAATATATTGCTGCCTGCCAGTGACTCCTCACCCGAACCTTCAGCCTCTCCTCCAGCCTGCCAGTGACTCCTCACCTGAACCTTCAGCCTCTCCTCAATATATTGCTGCCTGCCAGTGACTCTTCACCTGAACCTTCAGCCTCTCCTCAATATATTGCTGCCTGCCAGTGACTCCTCACCTGAACCTTCAGCTTCTCCTCAATATATTGCTGCCTGCCAGTGACTCCTCACCTGAACCTTCAGCCTCTCCTCAATATATTGCTGCGTGCCAGTGACTCCTCACCTGAACCTTCAGCTTCTCAATATATTGCTGCCTGCCAGTGACTCCTCACCTGAACCTTCAGCCTCTCCTCAATATATTGCTGCCTGCCAGTGACTCCTCACCTGAACCTTCACCCTCTCCTCAATATATTGCTGCCTGCCAGTGACTCTCACCTGAACCTTCAGCTTCTCCTCAATATATTGCTGCCTGCCAGTGACTCCTCACCTGAACCTTCAGCCTCTCCTCAATATATTGCTGCCTGCCAGTGACTCCTCACCTGAACCTTCAGCCTCTCCTCAATATATTGCTGCGTGCCAGTGACTCCTCACCTGAACCTTCAGCCTCTCCTCAATATATTGCTGCATGCCAGTGACTCCTCACCTGAACCTTCAGCCTCTCCTCAATATATTGCTGCCTGCCAGTGACTCCTCACCTGAACCTTCAGCCTCTCCTCAATATATTGCTGCCTGCCAGTGACTCCTCACCTGAACCTTCAGCTTCTCCTCAATATATTGCTGCCTGCCAGTGACTCCTCACCTGAACCTTCAGCCTCTCCTCAATATATTGCTGCCTGCCAGTGACTCCTCACCTGAACCTTCAGCCTCTCCTCAATATATTGCTGCGTGCCAGTGACTCCTCACCTGAACCTTCAGCCTCTCCTCAATATATTGCTGCCTGCCAGTATGCTTTTCAACTCATCTGAACCTTCAGCCTCCCTTAAGGAAATGCTGCCTGCCAAAGAGTCTCAATTGAACCTCACTGCTGCCTGCCAGCTACATCCAGCAAGGGGCCAGGTTAGCCAGCAGGGGGCCAGGTTAGCCAGCAGGGGGCCAGGTTAGCCAGCAGGGGGCCAGGTTAGCCAGCAAGGGGCCAGGTTAGCCAGCAAGGGGCCAGGTTAGCCAGCAAGGGGCCAGGTTAGCCAGCAAGGGGCCAGGTTAGCCAGGAGGGGGCCAGGTTAGCCAGGAGGGGGCCAGGTTAGCCAGGAGGGGGCCAGGTTAGCCAGCAGGGGGCCAGGTTAGCCAGCAAGGGGCCAGGTTAGCCAGCAAGGGGCCAGGTTAGCCAGCAAGGGGTCAGGTTAGCCAGCAAGGGGCCAGGTTATCCAGCAAGGGGTCAGGTTAGCCAGCAAGGGGCCAGGTTAGCCAGGAGGGGGCCAGGTTAGCCAGCAAGGGGCCAGGTTAGCCAGCAAGGGGCCAGGTTAGCCAGCAAGGGGCCAGGTTAGCCAGCAAGGGGCCAGGTTAGCCAGCAAGGGGCCAGGTTAGCCAGCAAGGGGCCAGGTTAGCCAGCAAGGGGCCAGGTTAGCCAGCAAGGGGCCAGGTTAGCCAAGAGGGGGCCAGGTTAGCCAGGAGGGGGCCAGGTTAGCCAGGAGGGGGCCAGGTTAGCCAGCAAGGGGCCAGGATAGCCAGGAGGGGGCCAGGTTAGTCAGGAGGGGGGCAGATTAGCCAGGAGGGGGCCAGGTTAGTCAGGAGGGGGGCAGATTAGCCAGGAAGGGGCCAGGTTAGCCAGCAAGGGGCCAGGTTAGCCAGCAAGGGGCCAGGTTAGCCAGCAAGGGGCCAGGTTAGCCAGCAAGGGGCCAGGTTAGCCAGGAAGGGGCCAGGTTAGCCAGGAGGGGGCCAGGTTAGCCAGTAAGGGGGCCAGGTTAGCCAGTAAGGGGGCCAGGTTAGCCAGGAGGGGGCCAGGTTAGCCAGGAGGGGGCCAGGCCAATAAAATGCTACAAATTCCATATCTACCCCCCCCCAACACTCAAACCTTCCACCTGTCAGTATGTAACCCCCCCAATCAGATTGCAAGCTTCGCAGAACAAGGCACACAATGCTGGGAACACAAGCCCAACGTGTAAGAATCAGGGGTGCCCGGCGGCGTTGCCAGCCCAGGGGGGGATCCACTGCACAAAGGAGAGGGGCCCCCCAATGCCCAGGCACCCCCACATGCGGCTCCTTCCCATACCCTGGGGTGCCAGGGCCGGCAGATAAACGAGGCAGGCGGCAATGGATGGGGGCACTGTGACTCCCCGCCCGGCTACTGAACCCCCCCACTAACCAGCCCAAACGCCACCGGGGGGGGGGAAACCTGCAGCATTTACCTGCCATTTGGTGGCTTCTCTTCCGTGGGGCCAGACAGCCCAAAAATCCCCCTCCTTTTCCCCCACACACAGTCGGGGGAGGGAGGGGGGGGAGGAAGAAAGGGAAGAAGGGGGGTCAACCTCCCCCCCCACCCCAGACCCTTCCGTCAGGTCTTGAATGACGCAGAGGCCTGGCCCGTATATAAATACATAGACGCAGGGGCCTGGGAAGCCCCCAGTACTACACACAGAGGGGGGGGGGACCGGCGTAGCTACAGACACCCATCAGCTGTTCAGCTCCATTCACAGAGAGAGAAGGAGGAAAGGGGGGGGGAAGGGGAGGAAGCAATTACCTCAAATACCCATCTATACCCCCCCCCGCCGCCGCCGCCACCGACTAACAAAAGAATCCCTCTGCCCTGGATACACGAGTGCCCCCCCACCATCACACTGTCCCCCCAACATGCCCCCCCCCACACTGGCATGGCGCGCCCCGACATATAACCCCCCATACACATTCCTAAGGATACTTACACAGGTCCTGCCGTCTGAGAGGAGAATGGGGGGTGGACTTGGGGGGGGTGAGGGGGGGGGCGGTGGGAATAGGGAAGAAAAAAAAAAAAAGAAAGGAAGAAAGGAGGAAAGAGAGAAAGAGGGAAGGAAGGGGGAAGTGAATTTAATTCAGATTGTGTGGGAGGGACAGACGGCGTGACACCCCCCCCCCCCAGCCCTGCGGGATTCCTGCCCCGACAGTGGGCATCACACTGACACTCAGCCAATCATAACCTTACACTCAGATTAAACAAAAGAGAGAGAAGAAAAAAAAAAAAAAGGGGGTTATGGGGTGGGGGGGGGGAGATACTTCTACCCATGATTCAAGGCGAAAATAAAAAAAAAAAGAGGGGGTTAACGATCTGGTTGCAGCTGGTTCCAAACCTCTGGACAGGGGATTAGCGTGGGTTTATTTGCATTTATGCCCCCGTCTGGTACCCCCCCTGGCGTAAATACCACCCCGTGGGGGCTGGAACGCTGCCAAACTTTCTGTTCTAAATGCCTCGGCCTCAGCACCCCCTACAGTTGCACCTAGTCAGCTTACTACCCCCCCCCCTCACAGGTAGGTCACACCTAATATCCACCCCCCGGCCCACCCCTCAGGAGACCTTTCCCCAAGTGCAGATACACACTGGGCCAGATGCAGTCATACAGAATCTTATTGGGCACCAGGGAGAACATACAGAGTCCATCAGATTATGCCCTAAGGAAGGTCCGTGTTGGTGGTTCTACAGAGGGTCAGTGGAGGAGGTTCTACAGAGGGTCAGTGGAGGAGGTTCTACAGAGGGTCAGTGGAGGAGGTTCTACAGAGGGTCAGTGGAGGAGGTTCTACAGAGGGTCAGTGGAGGAGGTTCTACAGAGGGTCAGGGGTGGTGGTTCTACAGAGGGTCAGTGGAGGAGGTTCTACAGAGGGTCAGTGGAGGAGGTTCTACAGAGGGTCAGTGGAGGAGGTTCTACAGAGGGTCAGTGGAGGAGGTTCTACAGAGGGTCAGGGGTGGTGGTTCTACAGAGGGTCAGGGGTGGTGGTTCTACAGAGGGTCAGTGGAAGAGGTTCTACAGAGGGTCAGGGGAGGAGGTTCCACAGAGGGTCAGTGGAGGAGGTTCCACAGAGGGTCAGTGGTGGCGCTTCTACAGAGGGTCAGTGGTGGCGCTTCTACAGAGGGTCAGTGGAGGAGGTTCTACAGAGGGTCAGTGGAGAAGGTACTACAGAGGGTCAGTGGAGAAGGTACTACAGAGGGTCAGTGGAGAAGATACTACAGAGGGTCAGTAGAGGAGGTTCTACAGAGGGTCAGTGGTGGCGGGTCTAAAAAGGGTCAGTGGAGGAGGTTCTACTGAGGGTCAGTGGAGGTCAGTGGAGGAGGTTCTACAGAGGGTCGGTGGAGGAGGTTCTACAGAGGGTCGGTGGAGGAGGTTCTACAGAGGGTCGTGGAGGAGGTTCTACAGAGGGTCGTGGAGGAGGTTCTACAGAGGGTCGTGGAGGAGGTACTGCAGAGGGTCAGTGGAGAAGGTACTGCAGAGGGTCAGTGGAGAAGGTACTGCAGAGGGTCAGTAGAGGAGGTTCTACAGAGGGTCGGTGGAGGAGGTTCTACAGAGGGTCGGTGGAAGAGGTTCTACAGAGGGTCGGTGGAGAAGGTACTGCAGAGGGTCAGTGGAGAAGGTACTGCAGAGGGTCAGTGGAGAAGGTACTGCAGAGGGTCAGTAGAGGAGGTTCTACAGAGGGTCAGTGGTGGCGGGTCTAAAAAGGGTCAGTGGTGGCGGGTCTAAAAAGGGTCAGTGGTGGCGGGTCTAAAAAGGGTCAGTGGTGGCAGGTCTAAAAAGGGTCAGTGGTGGCGAGTCTACAGAGGGTCAGTGGTGGCGGGTCTACAGAGGGTCAGTGGTGGCGGGTCTACAGAGGGTCAGTGGTGGCGGGTCTAAAAAGGGTCAGTGGTGGCGGGTCTAAAAAGGGTCAGTGGTGGCGAGTCTAAAAAGGGTCAGTGGTGGCGAGTCTAAAAAGGGTCAGTGGTGGCGGGTCTAAAAAGGGTCAGTGGTGGCGGGTCTAAAAAGGGTCAGTGGTGGCGGGTCTAAAAAGGGTCAGTGGTGGCGAGTCTAAAAAGGGTCAGTGGTGGCGAGTCTAAAAAGGGTCAGTGGTGGCGGGTCTAAAAAGGGTCAGTGGTGGCGGGTCTAAAAAGGGTCAGTGGTGGCGGGTCTAAAAAGGGTCAGTGGTAGCGGGTCTAAAAAGGGTCAGGGGTGGCGGGTCTAAAAAGGGTCAGTGGTGGCGGGTCTACAGAGGGTCAGTGGTGGCGGGTCTACAGAGGGTCAGTGGTGGCGGGTCTACAGAGGGTCAGTGGTGGCGGGTCTACAGAGGGTCAGTGGTGGCGGGTCTACAGAGGCTCAGTGGTGGCGGGTCTACAGAGGGTCAGTGGTGGCGGGTCTACAGAGGGTCGGTGGAGGAGGTTCTACAGAGGGTCAGTGGTGGAGATTCCACAGAGGTTCAGTGGTGGAGGTTCCACAGAGGGTCAGTGGTGGAGGTTCCACAGAGGGTCAGTGGTGGAGATTCCACAGAGGGTCAGTGGTGGAGATTCCACAGAGGGTCAGTGGAGGAGGTTCCACAGAGGGTCAGTGGAGGAGGTTCCACAGAGGGTCAGTGGAGGAGGTTCCACAGAGGGTCAGTGGAGGAGGTTCCACAGAGGGCCAGTGGAGGAGGTTCCACAGAGGGCCAGTGGAGGAGGTTCCACAGAGGGCCAGTGGAGGAGGTTCCACAGAGGGTCAGTGGTGGCGCTTCTACAGAGGGTCAGTGGAGGAGGTTCTACAGAGGGTCAGTGGAGGAGGTTCTACAGAGGGTCAGGGGAGGAGGTTCTACAGAGGGTCAGTGGAGAAGGTACTAAAGAGGGTCAGTGGAGAAGGTACTACAGAGGGTCAGTGGAGAAGGTACTACAGAGGGTCAGTGGAGGAGGTTCTACAGAGGGTCGGTGGAGGAGGTTCTACAGAGGGTCGGTGGAGGAGGTTCTACAGAGGGTTGGTGGAGAAGGTACTACAGAGGGTCAGTGGAGAAGATACTACAGAGGGTCAGTAGAGGAGGTTCTACAGAGGGTCAGTGGTGGCGGGTCTAAAAAGGGTCAGTGGTGGCGGGTCTAAAAAGGTTCAGTGGTGGCGGGTCTAAAAAGGGTCAATGCACAGGGATGACATTAGCAGGAGAGAGAGGCCCAATGTCAGGCGGGTGCTTTCAGGCGATTGGTTCCCCCACCCCCCACATGGGGCCAGACTTTCACTGGCAGAATAGGAACAACAAAGGGATACAGAGATATTGGGGGACCCCACAAGATGAAGGATAACATCATTTGGGGCCACTGGCACTTGAGAGAGAAGACCACATGGGGTTAATAGTCCCCCGGTACAGCTGGGGCCCTATGGGGGGTTGCACTGTAGGGGCCCAATAAATGGACACTGCACCCCTAAACCATTCCTCTGTGTGTAACTGTCGCCTGCCGATACCCCGGGGGCCCTACAGTGGGAGCCGTATGATTGGTCCCTGTAACCTGTACCCCCCAGTCTCAGGCTGAGTGTGAGTCTCACAGCGTTGCAGTTAAACGTACAGCCGATATCTGAAGAGTAAAACCCCCCCCAAACCCCCAGTTTCCCTCTCCTTCATTCTTTCCATTTCTTGCCCCAATCATCCCACCCCCCTTCCCTCCAATTTTACTTCCTGTCACCCCCTCTCTATTCCCACCCCCCTTCCCTCCAATTTTACTTCCTGTCACCCCCTCTCTATTCCCACCCCCCTTCCCTCCATCTTCCCTACTCTATTATCTCTTTTTACTATTGAGTTCCACCCCATCCCCTCCGTCCCCCCATCCCCTCCGTCCCCCCATCCTCTCCGTCCCCCCATCCTCTCCGTCCCCCCATCCCCTCCGTCCCCCCATCCCCTCCGTCACCCCATCCTCTCTCCCATCTTTTACTGTACTGTACCTCTCAGTCCCAGTATACCTCTCACCATCCTTATTTCCCATCTCCATCTTGCCCCTTTATCACCTTCTTTGACCCAAATTATCCCCCATCCCAGTTAATCTGCCATATTCCCCTTTCTTCTATTGGCTCACCCCGACGCTTCATCTCCCCTCGCCCTCAATCATCTCCATCATTCCAAGCCCTATATTAATCTCACCCATCTCCCCATCCACTTATATTAATTACCCCCCCCTTCTCTCTATCCCGCTCCATGTTCCCTGCCCTTACCCTCTCAAATCCCCTCCCTCCTCTCCATCATCCTCAATTACCCATGCCCTCTATCATTAACCCCTTCACTCTATCCCTCTCCATCATCCCAGCCCTGTTCTTCATCCCCCTTACTCACTCACATCCCCTCCCTCCTCTCTCTCATCCTTTCCTCTTCATTATCCCAGTCTCCTCTTTACTTCCCCTCCCTCTCTCACCCCCCCCCCATTCTCCATCTTCCCTTTCTCTCCATATTCCCAGCCCTGATCTTCCTCTCCCCTTACCCCATGCCTCCTCTCTATCATCCTTTCCCTTCCTCTCCATCATCCCAGTCCTTCTCTTCACTTCCCCTCACTCTGTTACTATCTCATCCCATCTCTCAATCTTTCCCTTTCTCTCCATGTTCCTGATCTTCCTCTCCCCTTACCCTCTCACATCCCCTCCCTCCTCTCTATCACCCCAATCCCTTTCCTCCCCATACCCTCTATCATTTCACCCCTTCCATCTCCATCACCCAAGCCCTTCTCCTCACTCACCCCTCCTTCTCCCCATGTTCCCAGCCCTGTTCCTATCTGCCCTTCCCTCTCCCATCCAATCCCTCCTCTCTATCATCCTTTTTCCTTCCTCTCCATTATCCCAGTCCTGCTCTTTACTTCCCCTCACATCCCCCCCTCCTCTCCATCATCCCAGTCCCCAGTTACCCATACCCCCTATCATTTCACCCCTTCTATCACCCCAGCCCTTTCCCTCACTCTGTTACTATCTCACCCCCCCATCTTCCCTTCTCCCCATGTTCCCAGCCCTGTTCCTATCTGCCCTTACCTACTCACATCTCATCCCTCCTCTCTATCATCCTTCCCTTCCTCTCCATCACCCCAGCCCCTCCCATCTATCATCCCATCCCTCCTCTCTATCACCCCAGCCCCTCCCATCTATCCTCCCAGCCCCTCCCATCTATCATCCCATCCCTCCTCTCCATCACCCCAGCCCCTCCCATCTATCATCCCATCCCTCCTCTCTATCACCCCAGCCCTTTCCCTCACTCTGTTATATCTATCTCACCCCCCCATGTTCCCAGCCCTGTTCCTATCTGCCCTTCCCTCTCCCATCCAATCCCTCCTCTCTATCATCCTTCCCTTCCTCTCCATCACCCCAGCCCCTCCCCTCTATCCCCCCAGCCCCTCCCCTCTATCCCCCATGACCCCTCCCCTTCTCTCTATCCTCCCTCCCCCTCTATGATTCCAGCCCCTCCTCCCCATCATCCCCACCCCTCCCTTATTCTGCCTCCTTTCTCTCCATCTCCCTCTCTCAGCCCCTGTCCCAATCCGCCTCTCAGCCGCCCCCATCATCCCCCCAGCAGCTACATGGGAGCCCCCCCGCCTGCCCGGGTCCCTCTATACTAAGAAGGCGAAAGATGAATTTCCGACCCCTCAGACTCCATTTCCGCAGCTCTCCTGCCTTCAGCCCCGATATGTGCCGCTCCATCCCGCTGCGGGTCCCCTCCCTTCAGGCCTGAGATCCCCGGTCTCACCTGAGCGAAGAGTCGGCTTGTGGGCTCCGTCCGGCGCCTCTCACTGCGGCAGCACCGGCCACACACAAACAATGACTCTGATTGGGCGAGAGCCAAAGCCCGGGGACCCGCCCAACAGGCGCAAGCACACAGCTGATTGGAGACTCCTGGCGCGGAATTGGAGTAAGAAGGCGGTTTTATGGCATTAACCAATAAAAGGTACAGATAAGACCGGCGCTGTTCTGATCGACGTGACAACTGCCCAATCAAGGAGCAAGACGATTTTTTCGTGCCCTGCGGTTTCCATTAGTTGTACGAACAGACAGACAGTAGTACGGACCAATAAAAACGCAGCTGTCTCCGATGCGTGGGTGGGCGCATTTGGTTTACTGGCCAGACAGTAAGAGAATGACAGTGGTGGGTGGGCTTAACAAGGAAAGTGACAGATATCTTTACCAATAAACGGTTTCGATATTCTAAGTGACACTTGTTACTACCAATCACAGAGTCAGTTCAACTACAATAACATCAACCCACCCAATAGACAGGGAACGCTGTGATTCCCCTGGTACTGCGGGGCCCTGTGAGAATTTTATTCTTATCTGACCCAGAACTCACTGTACCCCAATACTCACTGTACCCCTCCTATTCCTACTGTACCCCAATACTCACTGTACCCCTCCTATTCCTACTGTACCCCAATACTCACTGTACCCCTCCTATTCCTACTGCACCCCAATACTCACTGCACCCCAATACTCACTGTACCCCAATACTCACTGTACCCCTCCTATTCCTACTGTACCCCCAATACTCACTGTACCCCTCCTATTCCTACTGCACCCCAATACTCACTGCACCCCAATACTCACTGTACCCCAATACTCACTGTACCCCTCCTATTCCTACTGTACCCCCAATACTCACTGTACCCCTCCTATTCCTACTGTACCCCAATACTCACTGTACCCCAATACTCACTGTACCCCTCCTATTCCTACTGTACCCCCAATACTCACTGTACCCCTCCTATTCCTACTGTACCCCCCAATACTCACTGTACCCCTCCTATTCCTACTGCACCCCAATACTCACTGTACCCCAATACTCACTGTACCCCTCCTATTCCTACTGAACCCCAATACTCACTGTACCCCAATACTCACTGTACCCCTCCTATTCCTACTGAACCCCAATACTCACTGTACCCCTCCTATTCCTACTGTACCCCAATACTCACTGTACCCCTCCTATTCCTACTGTACCCCAATACTCACTGTACCCCTCCTATTCCTACTGTACCCCAATACTCACTGTACCCCTCCTATTCCTACTGTACCCCAATACTCACTGTACCCCTCCTATTCCTACTGCACCCCAATACTCACTGCACCCCAATACTCACTGTACCCCAATACTCACTGTACCCCTCCTATTCCTACTGTACCCCCAATACTCACTGTACCCCTCCTATTCCTACTGTACCCCAATACTCACTGTACCCCAATACTCACTGTACCCCTCCTATTCCTACTGTACCCCCAATACTCACTGTACCCCTCCTATTCCTACTGTACCCCCCAATACTCACTGTACCCCTCCTATTCCTACTGCACCCCAATACTCACTGTACCCCAATACTCACTGTACCCCTCCTATTCCTACTGAACCCCAATACTCACTGTACCCCAATACTCACTGTACCCCTCCTATTCCTACTGAACCCCAATACTCACTGTACCCCTCCTATTCCTACTGTACCCCAATACTCACTGTACCCCTCCTATTCCTACTGTACCCCAATACTCACTGTACCCCTCCTATTCCTACTGTACCCCAATACTCACTGTACCCCTCCTATTCCTACTGTACCCCAATACTCACTGTACCCCTCCTATTCCTACTGCACCCCAATACTCACTGTACCCCTCCTATTCCTACTGTACCCCCAATACTCACTGTACCCCTCCTATTCCTACTGTACCCCAATACTCACTGTACCCCTCCTATTCCTACTGTACCCCAATACTCACTGTACCCCTCCTATTCCTACTGTACCCCAATACTCACTGTACCCCTCCTATTCCTACTGTACCCCAATACTCACTGTACCCCTCCTATTCCTACTGTACCCCCAATACTCACTGTACCCCTCCTATTCCTACTGTACCCCAATACTCACTGTACCCCTCCTATTCCTACTGTACCCCAATACTCACTGTACCCCTCCTATTCCTACTGCACCCCAATACTCACTGTACCCCTCCTATTCCTACTGTACCCCAATACTCACTGTACCCCTCCTAATCTTACTGTACCCCCAATACTCACTGTACCCCTCCTATTCCTACTGCACCCCAATACTCACTGTACCCCTCCTATTCCTACTGTACCCCAATACTCACTGTACCCCTCCTATTCCTACTGTACCCCAATACTCACTGTACCCCTCCTATTCCTACTGTACCCCAATACTCACTGTACCCCTCCTATTCCTACTGTACCCCAATACTCACTGTACCCCTCCTATTCCTACTGTACCCCAATACTCACTGTACCCCTCCTATTCCTACTGTACCCCAATACTCACTGTACCCCTCCTATTCCTACTGTACCCCAATACTCACTGTACCCCTCCTATTCCTACTGTACCCCAATACTCACTGTACCCCTCCTATTCCTACTGTACCCCCAATACTCACTGTACCCCTCCTATTCCTACTGTACCCCCAATACTCACTGTACCCCTCCTATTCCTACTGTACCCCCAATACTCACTGTACCCCTCCTATTCCTACTGTACCCCAATACTCACTGTACCCCTCCTATTCCTACTGTACCCCCAATACTCACTGTACCCCAATACTCACTGTACCCCTCCTATTCCTACTGTACCCCAATACTCACTGTACCCCAATACTCACTGTACCCCAATACTCACTGTACCCCTCCTATTCCTACTGTACCCCCAATACTCACTGTACCCCTCCTATTCCTACTGTACCCCCCAATACTCACTGTACCCCTCCTATTCCTACTGTACCCCAACACTCACAGCATCCCTCTATTCCTACTGTACCCTAATACTCACTGTACCCCTCCTATTCCTACTGTACCCCAACACTCACAGCATCTTTATATTTCTATGGTACCCCCTCCTATTCCTTCTGCACCCCAATACTCACAGCATCCCTATATTCCTATGGTACCCCCTCCTATTCCTATTGTACCCTAATACTCACAGCATCCCCTTATTCCTACTGTACCCTAATACTCACAGCATCCCCTTATTCCTACTGTACCCTAATACTCACAGCATCCCTCTATTCCTACTGTACCCTAATACTCACAGCATCCCTCTATTCCTACTGTACCCTAATACTCACAGCATCCCCTTATTCCTACTGTACCCTAATACTCACAGCATCCCTCTATTCCTACTGTACCCTAATACTCACAGCATCCCTCTATTCCTACTGTACCCTAATACTCACAGCATCCCCTTATTCCTACTGTACCCTAATACTCACAGCATCCCTCTATTCCTACTGTACCCTAATACTCACAGCATCCCTCTATTCCTACTGTACCCTAATACTCACAGCATCCCCTTATTCCTACTGTACCCTAATACTCACAGCATCCCTCTATTCCTACTGTACCCTAATACTCACAGCATCCCTCTATTCCTACTGTACCCTAATACTCACAGCATCCCGATATTCCTATGGTACCCCTCCTATTCCTACTGTACCCCTCCTATTCCTACTGTACCCCAATACTCACAGCATCCCTCTATTCCTACTGTACACACTCACTGCAGCCCACTTATTCCTACTGTACCCCAATACCCCTCCCTTTTCCTACTGTACCCCAATAATCACAGCATCCTTCCTATTGTACGCGCTCACTGCACCCCTTCTATGCCCCAAGACTCGTTACACCCCTATTTTTACTGTACTTCAATATTCTCTGCACCCCCTATTCCTCCATACCTCTTATTCCTGCTATATCATTCATAGTCACTGCATCCCTTCTATTCCTACTGTACCCCAATATTCTCTCCACCCCTCTTATTCCTACTGTACCCCAATATTCTCTCCACCCCTCTTATTCCTACTGTACCCCAATATTCTCTCCACCCCTCTTATTCCTACTGTACCCCAATACTAACTGCACCCCTTCAATTCCTGCTGTACCCCAATACTAACTGCACCCACTATTCCTCCTGTGCCCCCTTCTTATTTCTACTGCACCTATATTTCTACCCCAATATTCCCAGCACCCCTCTATTCCTTGGGATAGAGTCTACCACTATACCTCAAGGAGCAGGCCTCCCATTATACCGCTAGAGTGTAAGCTCCTTGGGGCAGGGCCTCCCATTATACCGCTAGAGTGTAAGCTCCTTGGGGCAGGGCCTCCCATTATACCACTAGAGTGTAAGCTCCTTTGGGCAGGGCCTCCCATTATCCACTAGAGTGTAAGCTCCTTGGGACAGGGTCTCCCATTATACCACTAGAGTGTAAGCTCCTTGGGACAGGGTCTCCCATTATACCACTAGAGTGTAAGCTCCTTGGGACAGGGCCTCCCATTATACCACTAGAGTGTAAGCTCCTTGGGGCAGGGCCTCCCATTATACCACTAGAGTGTAAGCTCCTTGGGGCAGGGCCTCCCATTATACCACTAGAGTGTAAGCTCCTTGGGACAGGGTCTCCCATTATACCACTAGAGTGTAAGCTGCTTGGGACAGGGCCTCCCATTATACCGCTAGAGTGTAAGCTCCTTGGGGCAGGGCCTCCCATTATACCACTAGAGTGTAAGCTCCTTTGGGCAGGGCCTCCCATTATCCACTAGAGTGTAAGCTCCTTGGGACAGGGTCTCCCATTATACCACTAGAGTGTAAGCTCCTTGGGACAGGGTCTCCCATTATACCACTAGAGTGTAAGCTCCTTGGGACAGGGCCTCCCATTATACCACTAGAGTGTAAGCTCCTTGGGGCAGGGCCTCCCATTATACCACTAGAGTATAAGCTCCTTGGGGCAGGGCCTCCCATTATACCACTAGAGTGTAAGCTCCTTGGGACAGGGTCTCCCATTATACCGCTAGAGTGTAAGCTGCTTGGGACAGGGCCTCCCATTATACCGCTAGAGTGTAAGCTCCTTGGGGCAGGGCCTCCCATTATACCGCTAGAGTGTAAGCTCCTTGGGGCAGGGCCTCCCATTATACCGCTAGAGTGTAAGCTCCTTGGGGCAGGGCCTCCCATTATACCGCTAGAGTGTAAGCTCCTTGGGGCAGGGTCTCCCATTATACCACTAGAGTGTAAGCTCCTTGGGGCAGGGTCTCCCATTATACCACTAGAGTGTAAGCTCCTTGGGACAGGGTCTCCCATTATACCACTAGAGTGAAAGCTCCTTGGGACAGGGTCTCCCATTATACCACTAGAGTGTAAGCTCCTTGGGGCAGGGTTTCCCATTATACCACTAGAGTGTAAGCTCCTTGGGGCAGGGCCTCCCATTATACTGCTAGAGTGTAAGCTCCTTGGGACAGGGTCTCCCATTATACCACTAGAGTGTAAGTTCCTTGGGACAGGGTTTCCCATTATACCACTAGAGTGTTAGCTCCTTGGGACAGGGTCTCCCATTATACCACTAGAGTGTAAGCTCCTTGGGACAGGGTCTCCCATTATACCACTAGAGTGTTAGCTCCTTGGGACAGGGCCTCCCATTATACCACTAGAGTGTAAGCTCCTTGGGGCAGGGCCTCCCATTATACCACTAGAGTGTAAGCTCCTTGGGACAGGGCCTCCCATTATACCACTAGATTGTAAGCGCTTTGGGGCAGGGTCTCCCATTATACCACTAGAGTGTAAGCTCCTTGGGACAGGGTCTCCCATTATACCACTAGAGTGTAAGCTCCTTGGGACAGGGTCTCCCATTATACCACTAGAGTGTTAGCTCCTTGGGACAGGGCCTCCCATTATACCACTAGAGTGTAAGCTCCTTGGGACAGGGCCTCCCATTATACCGCTAGAGTGTAAGCTCCTTGGGACAGGGTCTCCCATTATACCACTAGAGTGTTAGCTCCTTGGGACAGGGCCTCCCATTATACCACTAGAGTGTAAGCTCCTTGGGACAGGGTCTCCCATTATACCACTAGAGTGTAAGCTCCTTGGGACAGGGCCTCCCATTATACCACTAGAGTGTAAGCTCCTTGGGACAGGGCCTCCCATTATACCACTAGAGTGTAAGCTCCTTGGGACAGGGCCTCCCATTATACCACTAGAATGCAAGCTCCTTGGGGCAGGGCCTCCCATTATACCACTAGAGTGTAAGCTCCTTGGGGCAGGGCCTCCCATTATACCACTAGAGTGTAAGCTCCTTGGGACAGGGCCTCCCATTATACCACTAGAGTGTAAGCTCCTTGGGACAGGGTCTCCCATTATACCACTAGAGTGTAAGCTCCTTGGGGCAGGGCCTCCCATTATACCACTAGAGTGTAAGCTCCTTGGGGCAGGACCTCCCATTATACCACTAGAGTGTAAGCTCCTTGGGACAGGGCCTCCCATTATACCACTAGAGTGTAAGCTCCTTGGGACAGGGACTCCCATTATACCACTAGAGTGTAAGCTCCTTGGGGCAGGACCTCCCATTATACCACTAGAGTGTAAGCTCCTTGGGACAGGGTCTCCCATTATACCACTAGAGTGTAAGCTCCTTGGGACAGTGAAACCGAGGATTTGAAACATATGAATCCTTTTATTTCCAGCAAATTCCAAAACAATAAAAAGCTTCGGAAAGCGAAGCTCCAATCATATTGCACTGAGCGCCAGGGAGGGACAGTTCTGCGGCACTTGCCCTGCCCCCTATGCAGTGGCACCTCCTCTTTGTGTTCGGCAAGCTAAGGGTTACAATTCCCTTTAATGGAAGATTGAGCAGCAAAATCTATGAAGGTGCCTGTGTGTGGGGCCGACTGTCCGTCCCTGGGGCTAAAGAGTAACGGGGTAACACTCTGGGGGGGTAAACAATACGGGGGGGGGGGTAAAATACTGGGACTGGGGAGAAACCAAATACAGAAGTTGAAATAAATAAAGGAACATTTACACGTTTGCTTAATACTGACAACATAAAACTGGGGCCGGTGAGTCTGACCCCGGGACAGTCCCATTTACAATAAAATAAAAACAACCCCCCTATAAAACCAAATGTGACAGCCAAGAAGATCACATGACCCACAGACGAGCCCAATCGCGTCGGGGACGCCCGGTTGGCTAATGGGTTCGGCTTTGGCAAGTGATGGCAGTAGTATGAACACTGGTCACGTGGCGGCTCGGGGGCCTTTGGAAGACACGCCCACGGCTCCATGTCTTCTGCTATTGGCCATTAGAGCTGCTGCCCCATTGGCCTACATCTATCCCAGCATGCACCAGTCTTCTCCTTCCTATGACTCCTGCTGCACGGCATAACTGGCATTTGATGACGAGCGGTCATGGAGGGAATGTGCACGTGGAGATGGGCGTTACCTATTTACACAGGAGGGCCAATCACAGTGATGCTCCTCAGCCCCATCTCTGGGCCCCTCCTACGCGGAGCAGAAGACTTTCTCCTGTGCATGTTGCAAACCCACTACCTGGTTCTGCTCGCAAAGAGCCACACTCAGCAATCCAGGGTGGCCCCAAAGGTTCTCCGACAGTCTAGCGCCTTGGGAGTGGGGAACTGGGCCCTTCTTCTTCTCAGTTCTTCCTTCCCCAATGAGCTGCTTAGCTTCTTGAAGGCCGTCTTGTATTTATTATCAAATGCACCTACAGGAGGGGCAAAAAGGAAAGTAAAAGGACCATCATAAGGTCTCACCTAGAGCTCTGGGTTCTACAGAGCAGATCCCCAGGGGGCAGAGAGAGACAGCGGTACCACTTTATAGATCCCTGGGTAAGGTCTCACCTAGAGCTCTGGGTTCTACAGAGCAGATCCCCAGGGGGCACAGAGAGACAGCGGTACCACTTTATAGATCCCTGGGTAAGGTCTCACCTAGAGCTCTGGGTTCTACAGAGCAGATCCCCAGGGGGCAGAGAGAGACAGCGGTACCACTTTATAGATCCCTGGGTAAGGTCTCACCTAGAGCTCTGGGTTCTACAGAGCAGATCCCCAGGGGGCACAGAGAGACAGCGGTACCACTTTATAGATCCCTGGGTAAGGTCTCACCTAGAGCTCTGGGTTCTACAGAGCAGATCCCCAGGGGGCAGAGAGAGACAGCGGTACCACTTTATAGATCCCTGGGTAAGGTCTCACCTAGAGCTCTGGGTTCTACAGAGCAGATCCCCAGGGGGCAGAGAGAGACAGCGGAACTCACCAATATCCATGTGATCCTTCCCGAGGGCAGCCAGTGTTAGGAGTAGCAGTTCCCGGTATATTCCCCTAGACAGAAAGACAAGCTCATTGGTCAGTGCGCTGGTGACATCACCTTTATACATTACTGGTGCATGATGGGAAGGAAATGGGGGTACCTCTGCATACTCTGGGGTGGGGAGGGCTGCTCCTGTAAGATTCCTATGATCAGGGAAATTGCTTTATGAACCTCGTTGAGGCCTACGAAATTCAAGATCTTCTCCAGAACTTCCAGGGTAAAGGGGTGGGCGTGGTTCCAGGAATGGAGGTGGGTGGGGAGGTTTCCTGAAGAAGAAGAACCAAAAGTCTGTAAATGGACCTGGTTGATTACAAGGGAAGAGCCTGGCAGAGCCAATGTCCTTACTGTTGAGTTTCCAGAGGACGTAGAGAGGAGGCCACCGCTCCGGGTCCTGCATTAACACGTCCCACAGAAGTCGCACCCTCACCTGCGGCACCTCCAGCACCTACAGATGGAGAGGGGGAGGAGTGACTTTCAGTTCAGACCCCGCCCACAGTATAATAAGCTCCAATGAGCAAACCTCCAGCAGAGACCACACCCACTGCTCCCGCCCCAAGTTGCTCGCCCTAGGAAGGGCAGAGGACTTACATAGATCAGCTTTGGAGGCACTATGAAGACTTCACCCATGGGTGGGACCTCACCATTGATAGGGGAAGGATTGGGAAAATGTCATCACCAATAGGCGGGGCACAGTATTAAGCACCAATGAGCAAACCTCCAGCAGAGACCACACCCACTGCTCCCGCCCCAAGTTGCCCGCCCTAGGAAGGGCAGAGGACTTACATAGATCAGCTTTGGAGGCACTATGAAGACTTCACCCATGGGTGGGACCTCACCATTGAAAGGTAGAAGGACTGGGAAAATGTCATCATCAATAGGTGGGGCACTGTGGTGTGCCACACAAGTGTGGGGGCACCAAATAAGGGCTGTGATTGGCTATTTGGTAGCCCCTATATGGACTTCTGGCCTGTAGAAGGCTCTGTTGGAGTAAAACTGGGTCTCGGAGCCTCCAAAACTTGCCTCCAAGCCAGAAATATTCATCAAATGAGGTGGTGAGCAACATGTTGCCCCCGAGCCACCAGTTAGGGTTCACTGATCTAAACTGTGCTGCAGATAAGGGTCTGAAGGGTAAAGAGAATACATTTTTAAGGAAACATCTACCTGGAATGGTGGAACCCCATGTTTTCATGTTGCTAGAGATGCCTTCAGACCTCCCATGTCCCACTCCCCTCCAGATCCAGATCCAAAGCACTGACCTGTGACTGCTGCCGGACGTGTTTGGAGGCCAACACCAGCTGAAGGAGGTTACTGGGCAGTGCCATACGCTTGAAGTACCACACAAGGTTCCAGTAGATGATTGGGTGGCTGTTGACCAGCTCTGGCTGGGAAAGGACATCTCCACCTTCATTCTCCAGTAGGCTCTCCAGCTCCTTGCGCAGAACCAGCGGGCAAAGGTAGGCCACCGTAACCACCTCGGAGCTCGCACTGGGCCCAGGCAGCTGTAACTGGAGGAGAGACCGGATCTAGGTACCTCGGAACTCGGGGGGGTAAAAGGCAACAGGGCAGGGGCAACAAGATGAAGAGTCTCTTACTTGGGTGTCGGTGTATCCATTGCACGGGGGGCGCACAGTCCCTTGGTCATCGAGCACCAAACACTGGAAGCGGTCGCTCAGCACTGGCCCCGCCCCCCCAGGGACTGGGGAGTCTCCATTTGTGGAAGGCTGGGGGGAGGCAGAGGAGTCCTTGGAAGCACTGATGAGAGACAGAGGGGACCGGTTAGAGAGGGGGGTGCTGAATGTGTTTGGGGTTTCTGTACAGAACTGGGGGTAAGTATCCTCAACGGGGTCTTGTTCTAAGCAACTTTGCAATTGGTCTTCATCTGTGTGGATTGTTACAGGGGTTTTTCACCTTTGAGTTAACGTTTAGTAGACCAATTTGCAATTGGTCTTCATTTTTTTATTATTTGTAGTTATTTAGTTTTCCGTTCAGCAGCTCTCCAGCTTGGAGTTTCAGCAGCTATTTGGTTGCTAGGGTCCAAGTTATCTTAGCAACCAGGGAGAGGTTTGGACGAGAGGCTGGTATATGAATAGGGGAGGGGCTGAATAGAAAGATAATGAATAAAAAGTAACAATAACAATAAAACTGGAGCCTCACAGAGCAATAGATTTTGGCTGCCGGGGTCAGATATACTGTTGCTAGGGCTCAAATTACCTTAGCAACCAGGGAGCTGTTTGAATGAGAGGCGGGTATATGAATAGGGGAGGGACTAAATAGAAAGATAAGGAATAAAAAGTAACAATAACAATAAAACTGGAGCCTCACAGAGCAATAGATTTTGGCTGCCGGGGTTAGTGACCCCCACAAATAAATAATGAAGACCAAATGAAAAGTTGCTTAGAATAGGCCATTCTAAAAGGTGAACCTCCCCTTTAATAATTAGCCTTCCCAGTCTGGATATTTCCAGCCTATGGGCTGTCAGGGGTCACTGACCCTGGAAACCCCGACTCCCTGGTTGCTAAGGTACTTATAGCGCAATCGATTTATATTCAAAACAATGAATGAAGACCAATTGCAATGGGGCTGTCCCACCTGTGCCGGCTCTGCAGGTCGGTGACCCTGACGTTCAGGAGGGGCACAAAGTATTTGCCGCAGAAGGTGCAGACGGTTTTCAGGTTGGAGTCATCGGAGGTCCAGCCGGCCATGATGTCCTCGTCGTATACCAGGGAGTGGCACACCGGGCACAGGGAGCAGCCGGACAGCATCACCTGCGGCAGGGGGTCACATGCTTAGGGAACCCAATACCCACAATGCACAGGGGCACATGCTATATCCCTGCTGCTGCCCCCTATAGGTCACGTGACGTGCAACGTACCTCTGCCGCCGGCGCTTCCTGCCCCCCGTCGGTCAGTCGGTCGGTGGATTTGTGTAGGGTGAAGCTGCAGACGGAGGTGTCGGACAAGTCCACTTCGCTTCCCAGAGAGACGGAGCTCTGAGAGAGGGGTAAAAGCAAGGGTCAGGGCAGTTGGGGCATCATGGGTGGGCTTTCCCAGCATGGGGGACATGCCGGGAACTAATTTAGTGGGAGCTCCCCTCCTCTATATAGATGGACTGCCCTAGCTCCAACCAATATGGTAGCATATGGTAGCCCCAAGCAATATAGTAGCCCCAGCCAATATGGTAGCCCCAAGCAATATGGTAGCCCCAAGCAATATGGTAGCCCCAAGCAATATGGTAGCCCCAAGCAATATGGTAAGCAATACGGTAGCCACAAGCAATATGGTAGCCCCAAGCAATACGGTAAGCAATACGGTAGCCACAAGCAATATGGTAGCCCCAAGCAATACGGTAAGCAATATGGTAGCCCCAACCAATATATATAATAGGTAAACCCAGGGGTCCAGCGGGTATGGGCCGGCCCACACATGACCATGACCAACCCATACCCCTATACCTCCCATTTCCTACACCAATGAGCACCCACCTTACTCACCTCGGAGGCCGTGGACTCTGGGCGCCCAATGCTTTCCTTGTAGCTCCTCCAGCTCTGATCCCCGGGGAAGCTGAGAGGGGACGGTTTTTCAGACATGGAGGACTTTTTGCGCAGTAACGTGACCCTTCCAGGCTTCCGGGCCGGGGAGAGAAGCTGCTGTATCTTGCCGGCCAAGCTGTGCCGTTTGCCGTTGGTACCGGTGGAGGAGGAGTCTCCCAGGTCTCTGGCCGGCCGGCAGGGCAAGGCCTCCGTGGAACTCTCCGTCATCAGGGCTTCCGAGTCTTCTGAAGTTACAGCCACGTCGCTGCCGGTGGCATCGGTCTGCAGACTGACGTTGGATAGGCTCCCGTTCTCCGAGGGGCCCAGGGCCAGGGGGGTCCCACACGGCCTCCTTAGCGACGGGCTTCCCTCTCCTCTTCTGCCCATCTTCATACCCTCCGCATCTTCCATCACTGGGAATACACACAGACCAACTGCAATATATGTCTCTTTAACCCTCACAAGCCCAGTCTGGAGGTAAGTACAGGTACGGGATCTCTTATCCGGAACCCATTATCCAGAAAGCTCCGAATTATGGAAAGCCTGTCTCCCATAGACTCCATTTTAATCTAATAATTCAGATTTTTAAAACTGATTCCCTTTTCTCTGTAATAATAAAACAGTACCTGTACTTGATCCCAACTAAGATATAATTACCCCTTATTGGGGGCAGAACAGCCCTATTGGGTTTATTTAATGGTTAAATGATTCCCTTTTCTCTGTAATAATAAAACAGTACCTGTACTTGATCCCAACTAAGATATAATTACCCCTTATTGGGGGCAGAACAGCCCTATTGGGTTTATTTCATGGTTAAATGATTCCCTTTTCTCTGTAATAATAAAACAGTACCTGTACTTGATCCCAACTAAGATATAATTACCCCTTATTGGGGCAGAACAGCCCTATTGGGTTTATTTAATGGTTAAATGATTCCCTTTTCTCTGTAATAATAAAACAGTACCTGTACTTGATCCCAACTAAGATATAATTACCCCTTATTGGGGCAGAACAGCCCTATTGGGTTTATTTCATGGTTAAATGATTCCCTTTTCTCTGTAATAATAAAACAGTACCTGTACTTGATCCCAACTAAGATATAATTACCCCTTATTGGGGCAGAACAGCCCTATTGGGTTTATTTAATGGTTAAATGATTCCCTTTTCTCTGTAATAATAAAACAGTACCTGTACTTGATCCCAACTAAGATATAATTACCCCTTATTGGGGCAGAACAGCCCTATTGGGTTTATTTCATGGTTAAATGATTCCCTTTTCTCTGTAATAATAAAACAGTACCTGTACTTGATCCCAACTAAGATATAATTACCCCTTATTGGGGCAGAACAGCCCTATTGGGTTTATTTAATGGTTAAATGATTCCCTTTTCTCTGTAATAATAAAACAGTACCTGTACTTGATCCCAACTAAGATATAATTACCCCTTATTGGGGGCAGAACAGCCCTATTGGGTTTATTTAATGGTTAAATGATTCCCTTTTCTCTGTAATAATAAAACAGTACCTGTACTTGATCCCAACTAAGATATAATTACCCCTTATTGGGGGCAGAACAGCCCTACTGGGTTTGATTAGCGGTTTATTGATTTTTTAGTAGACTTAAGGTATGGAGATCCAAATTATGGAAAGACCCCTTATCCGGAATATCCTTGGTCCCGAGCATTCTGGATAATGGGTCCTATACCTGTACTAACAATATGTGCCTGTTCATTGAATAGGGAAGAGATGGCGGGGGAGGGGGGTACACAGAGAAGGGGAGGCGGCAGAGAGGGGGTACATAGAGAAGGGGAGGAGCAGAGAGGGGGTACATAGAGAAGGGGAGGGGGCAGAGAGGGGGTACATAGAGAAGGAAGGGGCAGGGGGCACATATAACGGTCCCACTCCCCCCCAGGACTCAGGTCTTAGACAAACTCACTGTGCGCCAACGAGCTCTCCACCATGTCGCCATCACTCCCGGCGCCACTGACGCTCCAGCTCTTTACCAGTTTCCCGGCGCAGCTCTCATGGAATTCCCTGTGTGAGCTCCCCGCCCATGTAGCTTGGCGCAGGAGGCTCAGCCGCGGGGGCAGCTCAGAGGCGCAGTTCCTTGGCAAATGGCCTGAGAATTGAAGGGAAAAACTGTGACTGGCTGTTCCGACTCCTGAAACGATGTAGCAGAAACCAGTGAATTATCAGACCGGTCGGAAACTGGGAGACACTGGGAGGGACAGACAGGCGCTACTTTCACTAACTAATATGTTGCAGTCAATGCTGCACTGAGTCCTCTAGCAAAAGAAACACAGGATTTCTTGTCTCCTTTTGTGTAAACATGTTCCTGTGTGTCAGACTTCCTGCTCTCAGAAATATCCTTCAGGGCTCAGTTTGCTCGTCTTTCCCTGTCCCCCACCCATCAGAATTTGCTCCCCACCCATCAGAATTCGCTCCCCCTCCCTTCTCTGTGTAGTCTTAGCCATCATAAACTAGAGCTGCAGCAGGAAGCTACTGAGACCAAGCTAAAATGGCAGCTGCTATCTTAAACACTGGGAGCTTCTAGGGCTTTTATACCAAAATGGCTTTACTTCTCCTTTAAAACCTTCAGCCTCCCCCCGAAAGTACAAAGCCCGCTGCTCACTTTCAGTCTGGGAAAGGCTGAGTCCGGCCTGTCTCCTTTTCCGTTTGAGGGGCTGGCGGAACTGTGCGGCTCCCAGAACCACATTGCGCAGCTTGGCCCAGCGTAGGCGCCCGCTCTGACTGCTCGAGGGCCATTTGCTTTCCAATATGGCCTGTGAGAGAGAAGGAAACAATAATAATGTAATGTACGGTCGGGTCATTTCCCTATGGGACCAAACTGTAAATGATATCCTTATAAACGGTGCTTAGTGATGTCATCACTTATAACCGGAGCTTTGTGTCACATGACTCACTAAAACTTGTATATTATAATAAAGTACCCCCTGTTGTAAAATATAAGGGTATTAGAAGTCACCTCGGAGTTCTATGTCCTGTATAAAAGCACTCGGCCTTCAGCCTCAGGGGTACTTTATTCACTATATATTATAAGGAACTCCTCTGGGACTTATAATATCCCTATATGTTACAATAGGGGGTACTTTATTCACTATATATTATAAGGAACTCCTCTGTGCCTTATAATATCCCTATATGTTACAATAGGGGGTACTTTATTCACTATATATTATAAGGAACTCCTCGGGGGCTTATAATATCCCTATATGTTACAATAGGGGGCACTTTATTCACTATATATTATAAGGAACTCCTCGGGGACTTATAATATCCCTATATGTTACAATAGGGGGCACTTTATTCACTATATATTATAAGGAACTCCTCTGGGACTTATAATATCCCTATATGTTACAATAGGGGGTACTTTATTCACTATATATTATAAGGAACTCCTCGGGGACTTATAATATCCCTATATGTTACAATAGGGGGCACTTTATTCACTATATATTATAAGGAACTCCTCTGTGCCTTATAATATCCCTATATGTTACAATAGGGGGTACTTTATTCACTATATATTATAAGGAACTCCTCGGGGGCTTATAATATCCCTATATGTAACAATAGGGGGTACTTTATTCACTATATATAAGGAACTCCTCGGGGGCTTATAATATATAGTGAATAAAGTGCCCCCTATTGTAACATATAGGGATATTATAAGCCCCCGAGGAGTTCCTTATATATAGTGAATAAAGTACCCCCTATTGTTACATATAGGGATATTATAAGCCCCCGAGGAGTTCCTTATAATATATAGTGAATAAAGTACCCCCTATTGTAACATATAGGGATATTATAAGGAACTCCTCTGTGCCTTATAATATCCCTATATGTTACAATAGGGGGTACTTTATTCACTATATATTATAAGGAACTCCTCGGGGGCTTATAATATCCCTATATGTTACAATAGGGGGCACTTTATTCACTATATATTATAAGGAACTCCTCGGGGGCTTATAATATCCCTATATGTTACAATAGGGGGCACTTTATTCACTATATATTATAAGGAACTCCTCTGTGCCTTATAATATCCCTATATGTTACAATAGGGGGCACTTTATTCACTATATATTATAAGGAACTCCTCTGGGACTTATAATATCCCTATATGTTACAATAGGGGGTACTTTATTCACTATATATTATAAGGAACCCCTCGGGGGCTTATAATATCCCTATATGTTACAATAGGGGGCACTTTATTCACTATATATAAGGAACCCCTCGGGGGCTTATAATATCCCTATATGTTACAATAGGGGGCACTTTATTCACTATATATTATAAGGAACCCCTCGGGGACTTATAATATCCCTATATGTTACAATAGGGGGTACTTTATTCACTATATATTATAAGGAACTCCTCGGGGACTTATAATATCCCTATATGTTACAATAGGGGGTACTTTATTCACTATATATTATAAGGAACCCCTCGGGGACTTATAATATCCCTATATGTTACAATAGGGGGCACTTTATTCACTATATATTATAAGGAACTCCTCGGGGGCTTATAATATCCCTATATGTTACAATAGGGGGCACTTTATTCACTATATATAAGGAACCCCTCGGGGGCTTATAATATCCCTATATGTTACAATAGGGGGCACTTTATTCACTATATATTATAAGGAACCCCTCGGGGACTTATAATATCCCTATATGTTACAATAGGGGGTACTTTATTCACTATATATTATAAGGAACTCCTCGGGGACTTATAATATCCCTATATGTTACAATAGGGGGTACTTTATTCACTATATATTATAAGGAACCCCTCGGGGACTTATAATATCCCTATATGTTACAATAGGGGGCACTTTATTCACTATATATTATAAGGAACTCCTCGGGGGCTTATAATATCCCTATATGTTACAATAGGGGGCACTTTATTCACTATATAATATACAGTTGGATCATTTCCCTATGGGACCAAACTGTAAATGATATCCTTATAAAGTCCCCCTGTTGTAAAATAAGGATATTAGAAGTCACCTGGGAGTTCCATGGCCATATAAAAACATATAAAAATCCCGCCCCCTCTCCTACCTTGGAGCTAGCGGGGGATTTACATGTAAATGAAGGAAACAGACCCCGCCCCCGGGCGGCCGCTGGCACAGAGCGGGTACCTTATTGTAGTATCCGTAGGTGATGATGTTGGGCACAATGCCAGCTTTTTTCATTTCCAGCATAACCCGCACCGCTAGGACCGGCTCCCCGTACTGGCCGCACAGCTGCATCAGGACCCGGTAACACACCTGTGGGAAGGATAGCGGGGTTAAGTACGGAGTTAGTAAGTAGGGGGGGTAGGTCACTTTCAAAATAACATTTAGTATGTTATAGAATGGCCACATCTTAGCAACCTTTCAATTGGTCTTCATTGTTTATTTGTTATAGTTTCTAAATTATTTGCCTTTTTCTTCCAAATGGGGGTCACTGACCCCGGCAGCCAAACCCTATTGCTCTGTGAGGCTCCAGTTTTATTGTTATTGTTACTTTTTATTCCTTATCTTTCTATTCAGCCCCTCCCCTATTCATATATCAGCCTCTCGTTCAAACAGCTCCCTGGTTGCTAAGGTAATTTGAGCCCTAGCAACAGTATATCTGACCCCGGCAGCCAAACCCTATTGCTCTGTGAGGCTCCAGTTTTATTGTTATTGTTACTTTTTATTCCTTATCTTTCTATTCAGCCCCTCCCCTATTCATATATCAGCCTCTCGTTCAAACAGCTCCCTGGTTGCTAAGGTAATTTGAGCCCTAGCAACAGTATATCTGACCCCGGCAGCCAAACCCTATTGCTCTGTGAGGCTCCAGTTTTATTGTTATTGTTACTTTTTATTCCTTATCTTTCTATTCAGCCCCTCCCCTATTCATATACCAGTCTCTCATTCAAACAGCTCCCTGGTTGCTAAGGTAATTTGAGCCCTAGCAACAGTATATCTGACCCCAGCAGCCAAACCCTATTGCTCTGTGAGGCTCCAGTTTTATTGTTATTGTTACTTTTTATTCCTTATCTTTCTATTCAGCCCCTCCCCTATTCATAATTCGGTCTTTCTTGCAAACCATTGCTTGGTTGCTAGGTTAAATGGGATCCTAGCAACCAGATAGCTGCTAAAATTTCAAACTGGAGAGCTGCTGAACAAAAAGCAAAATAATTAAAAAACTACCCATAATAAAAAATGAAGACCAACTGCAAATTGTCTCAGAATAGCACTCTCTACATCATACTAAGGGTTAATTCCAAGGGGAACACCCTTTTAAGCTATAATTAGGCAAAAACATTTGAATGCCCCATACATGGGCCGGATATTTACTATCAGCCCTGAGCTTTGGGGCTTATTATTTAAAACTGGAGCCTCACAGAGCAATAGGTTTTGGCTGCCGGGGTCAGTGACCCCCATTTGAAATATAGAAAACTTGCTAGGAATAGGACATTTTATAACATACTAAAGGTTAACCTGAAGGTGAATTTCCCCTTTAAACATCGGCAGCGCACAGGATTCTGTGTGGGGAGTGATCAAATCAGCCAATCCCAGTTCAGAGGGGCCCGGCACACACCTACCCGCCCCGCCCATGTCCCCCGCTACCCAGCAGGCATTTTGGTGCTGTGTTTGGCCCCAAGTCCATATGGCCACTTACCTCATCAGGCAGGACCACCTTCTTATTCTCCATCTGCTTCAGGGCATCGTAGGCGGTCTGAAGAGCTCGCACTTTGCTGGGGGTGGCACGCACGAACGTGGGCAGGTAAATAAACCACAGGCCGTAGCAGTGGCCCAGCAGGCACTTGGCCCACATGTCGGGCATGGCTGAGTACTTCTGGGCCACGCGCTGAGCCATTTTTATTTCCTGCCAAAAAAATAAAGATAGATGAAAATCCCTCCCCTTTAGACCCACCTCCTCCTTCTCTACATGATGGCAAGCTAGAGCCAATCACCTGCTTGGTCCGGCGTGGGGCGGGGCTGCTCGGGGCGCTGCTCTTGGATTGGTTGGGTGGAGCCATCAGTAGATCTTGGGGTAGGTCGAACAGCTCCCATTTGAGGACTGGGAAGCTCTCATACCTACAAGGTGGAAGGGTACAAAGTAAAACCATAAGGGGGAGACTGTGAGTGCTGGGGGGCAAATGGGAAGTGTGTCGGGGGCAAAGTACTCTCACATGTACTGGGCGGGCAGCTCCCCACTGCCAGGTTCATGAGGTTCCTCGGCTGGCATGATGAACACAGTGTGCTCGCTGCGGTGGGACTCGTCCAACTCCACCAGGTGTAAGTCCTCCATCTTCTCCCCATCTATCTGCACCTAGAAAAAACAAAGAGTTGGAGTAAATAGTGTGTGCTGGGCCCCTCAGCAAAAATATCTTCGGAGGGTCCCAGGACACAGAGATGCCCAACAGGCCCCCCAGCAAAAATATCTTCGGAGGGGCCTAGGACACAGAGATGCCTACCAGGCCCCCCAGCAAATAAATCTTCGGAGGGGCCCAGCACATAGAGATGCCTACCAGGCCCCCCAGCAAAAATATCTTCGGAGGGGCCTAGGACACAGAGATGCCTACCAGGCCCCCCAGCAAAAATATCTTCGGAGGGGCCCAGGACACAGAAATGCCTACCAGGCCCCCCAGCAAAAATATCTTCGGAGGGGCCCAGGACACAGAAATGCCTACCAGGCCCCCCAGCAAAAATATCTTCGGAGGGGCCCAGGACACAGAAATGCCTACCAGGCCCCCCAGCAAAAATATCTGCAGAGGGGCCAAGGGCACAGGGATGCCTACCACGCCCCCCAGCAAATAAATCTTTGTAGGGGCCCAGGACACAGAGATGCCTACCAGGCCCCCCAGCAAAAATATCTTTGGAGGGCCCAGGACACAGAGATGCCTAGCAGGCCCTCCAGCAATTAATCTTCGGAGGGGCCCAGGACACAGAGATGCCTACCAGGCCCCCCAGCAAAAATATCTTCGGAGGGGCCCAGGACACAGAGATGCCTACCAGGCCCCCCAGCAAAAATATCTTTGGAGGGTCCCAGGACACAGAGATGCCTAACAGGCCCCCCAGCAAAAATATCTTCGGAGGGGCCTAGGACACAGAGATGCCTACCAGGCCCCCCAGCAAATAAATCTTCGGAGGGGCCCAGCACATAGAGATGCCTACCAGGCCCCCCAGCAAAAATATCTTTGGAGGGGCCTAGGACACAGAGATGCCTACCAGGCCCCCCAGCAAAAATATCTTCGGAGGGGCCCAGGACACAGAAATGCCTACCAGGCCCCCCAGCAAAAATATCTTCGGAGGGGCCCAGGACACAGAAATGCCTACCAGGCCCCCCAGCAAAAATATCTTCGGAGGGGCCCAGGACACAGAAATGCCTACCAGGCCCCCCAGCAAAAATATCTGCAGAGGGGCCAAGGGCACAGGGATGCCTACCACGCCCCCCAGCAAATAAATCTTTGTAGGGGCCCAGGACACAGAGATGCCTACCAGGCCCCCCAGCAAAAATATCTTTGGAGGGCCCAGGACACAGAGATGCCTAGCAGGCCCTCCAGCAATTAATCTTCGGAGGGGCCCAGGACACAGAGATGCCTACCAGGCCCCCCAGCAAAAATATCTTTGGAGGGGCCCAGGACACAGAGATGCCTACCAAGCCCCAAAGCAAAAATATCTTCGGAGGGGCCCAGGACACAGAGAAGTCTACCAGGCCACCCAGCAAAAATATCTTCGGAGGAACCCAGGACACAGAGATGCCTACCAAGCCCCAAAGCAAAAATATCTTCGGAGGGGCCCAGGACACAGAGATGCCTACCAAGCCCCAAAGCAAAAATATCTTCGGAGGGGCCCAGGACACAGAGATGCCTAACAGGCCCCCCAGCAAAAATATCTTCGGAGGGGCCCAGGACACAGAGATGCCTATGGGGCCAGCAGTACCTTTTCTATGCAATTGTCGAGGAACTCGAGACAGGCGTGCCGGTCGCTAACAAAGGAGCAGTCCTCTATAAACTGTGTGAACATCTGTGTCTTCAGCATCTGCGAGTAGAACTTCTGGTGCGCCCGGTCCCGCGACTTCCGGAAACCTGAAACCGGCAGAGGGGGCTCAGCGAGCTCCAATGGGGGTCCCCCCCACACACCCCACCTCTCACTTCTGACCCCACTTACCCTCCACGTTAAACAGGTTGCTGGAGTCGCGCGTCCGTTCAGAGGGGGCCTGGGTGATGGGCAGCAGGAAGGAGCGGTACCCCTTTAATAAGCATGCCATGAACCTCAGGAAGGCGGCGCGTACGTCCAGCTCCAACTGCGTCCGGCGTCCGTAGATCAGATCGTAGTCTTTCAGCAGGAACTCCAGTGTGGCCTCCTCCATGGGTTTGTTGTACACTAGTGGCACCGACAGAAAACTGGGCTCAATAAGTCTGGCCACTGGGGCTGAGATACAGGGTGTCTGCATACAGGGGGGCACAGGGCATACAGGGGGGTACAGGGCATACAGGGGGGTACAGGGCATACAGGGGGGGTACGAGGCATACAGGGGGGGTACGAGGCATACAGGGGGGGGTACGAGGCATACGGGGGGGGTACGAGGCATACGGGGGGGTACGAGGCATACGGGGGGGTACGAGGCATACGGGGGGGTACGAGGCATACGGGGGGGTACGAGGCATACAGGGGGGGTACGAGGCATACAGGGGGGGTACGAGGCATACAGGGGGGGTACGAGGCATACAGGGGGGGTACGAGGCATACAGTGGGGGTGCGAGGCATACAGGGGGGCACAGGAGGCAGCAGAGCACAGGAGGAGGACATGGGGCCCAGGAGGCAGTGGAGCACAGGAGGCAGCGGGGCACAGGAGGAGGACATGGGGCCCAGGAGGAGGACATAGGGCCCAGGAGAAGGACATAGGGCCCAGGAGAAGGCAGCGGGGCACAGGAGGAGGAAGCGGGTCACAGGAGGAGGACATAGGGCCCAGGAGCAGGCAGCAGTGGGGCACAGGAGGAGGACATAGGGCCCAGGAGCAGTAAGCAGTGGGGCACAGGAGGAGGACGTGGGGCCCAGGAGGCGGCGGGGCACAGGAGGAGGCAGCAGTGGGGCACAGGAGGAGGACGTGGGGCCCAGGAGGCTGAGGGGCACAGGAGGAGGCAGCAGTGGGGCACAGGAGGAGGACGTGGGGCCCAGGAGGCGGCGGGGCACAGGAGGAGGCAGCAGTGGGGCACAGGAGGAGGACATGGGGCCCAGGAGGCAGCGGCATGGCAGGGGGAGTGGGCAAAGCAATGGGTACCAAGCAGAGGTAGGTGACGTGCAGGCCAAGCGTGCAAGTAGCTCACTCTCGTCCAGCTGTTTGTGCAGGTCGCTCAGGGTGCCCAGTAGCACCTTACAGGGTTTGCGGGGCAGCGAGCGCACCGATGGGACCTTTTTCTCTTCACTCCTGGAAGACAAAATATTGATGAGAGGAGAAGCTCGGCTCCCCGGGGCCCCCGACTGGTATGCACCTACTGGAACAGGGTGTTGGTGTCCAGATCCACACACAGAACATCCTGGGGCGGGTCGTGCAGGTCGAAGTAGCTGGAGTGGATGCCCACGATGAACGGAACAGGGGCACAAAGCACATCGGAGAGGGTGAGGGGGCACAGCGGGATGTATGGGCACTGCCACCGCAGCGGGAAGATGATCTGCAGGGGGAACAGGGTAAACCCATTCAGATTGTGCCACCCCCGGGGGGGTTGTGCCGCCTCCCTGACCCCTCTCTCAGTGCAACTCACCGACACCAAAGCCTCGCCCACGCTGGTCAGCACATCGGGCCGCTGGGAGTGGATGAGCAGTTTGTGTTCGGTCAGCACGGCGAGGAGTAGGGTCACGGCGGTCTCGGGGCCCAGGTTCTGCAGGAGAGTCACGTAACTGGCTCCGCTAGTAGGGAATAAGGAGAATTCTAGTCACTCACTACTCCTTCCTGTCATGCAACATGGCCGCTCCCACCCACACACAGCAATAACAATTGCAGCCATGGGCTACAGGTAGCCAACATATCGGCCCCTGTGCCAAATGGCTTAGGTACTGAACAACCGTCCTATTGCTCCACTCTTCCAAAACTGGACCAATGTACAGACCTACACACTGGACCAATGTATCACTGGACCAATGTACAGACCTACACAGAGTATATATATATATATATATATCTATTTCTATCTCTCTCTCTCTCTATCTATCTATCTATATATTTCTATCTCTCACTATCTATATCTATATATCTCTCTCTATCTATCTATCTCTCTCTCTATATATATATCTATGTCTCTCTCTATCTATCATCTATATATATATATATATATATATAATGTAGAGAGTAATATTCTGAGACAGTTTCCAATTGGTCTTCATTTTTTATTATTTGTAGTATTTTTGTTTTTTCATTTTCAGTTCAGCAGCTCTCCAGCTTGGAGTTTCAGCAGCTATCTCGTTGCTAGGGTCCAAGTTACCTTAGCAACCAGGTAGTGGGTTGAATGAGAGGCTGGTATGTGAATAGGGGAGGGACTGAATAGAAAGATAAGGAATAAAAAGTAACAGTAACAATAAAACTGGAGCCTCACAGAGCAATAGGGTTTGGCTGCCGGGGTCACTGACCCCCATTTGAAAGCTGCAAAGAGTTGAAAATAAATAATGAAGACCAATTGAAAAGATGCTTAGAATTGCCCTATAACGTACTAAAAGTTAGTTTAAAGGTGAACCGCCCCTTTAAATCCTCCCTTCTATATGGAACAACTCCCTTCCCTCTTCTGCCTCTTTATCCCCCAGACCCACTCCCTCCCCTTTAATCACAAGACAGAGCTGCAATCACAAACCCCGCAGCACGGGGCAATGTCCTATAGGGAATGTGGTTGTGCCAGCGAATCAGGGGAGAGAACATGTTACTGGGGAAGGTATTTAACACAAAATATTTCCATGTATATGTGCAGTGCATAGGAGAAGCATTTTGGAGAAAAAATGGCTATTTTACTATTTAGGTGCAGCCCCCGCCCTAAAAAAACTATCCAAACTTTATAACATTCAACTGTGGCATAAATAAACATATGTGTGTACCATGTGATCAGCGACAGGCACTCTAATAGGCCAATGGGTTTATTTAGCGCATACCTGAATAGATCTCACCTGAGGGGCAAAGGAGAGGATACTGGCTGGCACAGCAGGACGTTATCATAGGGGGACATCTGAAACACAAGGGAGAGGGTTGGTTGGAATAGAGCTCTCCCTATGTTGATATCTAGAGAGAAGGTTGGTTGGAATAGAGCTCTCCCTATGTTGATATCTAGAGAGAAGGTTGGTTGGAATAGAGCTCTCCCTATGTTGATTTCTAGAGAGAAGGTTGGTTGGAACAGAGCTCTCCCTATGTTGATATCTAGAGAGAAGGTTGGTTGGAACAGAGCTCTCCCTATGTTGATATCTAGAGAGAAGGTTGGTTGGAATAGAGCTCTCCCTATGTTGATATCTAGAGAGAAGGTTGGTTGGAACAGAGCTCTCCTTATGTTGATTTCTAGAGAGAAGGTTGTTTGGTTGGAAAAGAGCTCTCCCTATGTTGATATCTAGAGAGAAGGTTGGTTGGTTGGAACAGAGCTCTCCCTATGTTGATATCTAGAGAGAAGGTTGGTTGGAATAGAGCTCTCCCTATGTTGATATCTAGAGAGAAGGTTGGTTGGAATAGAGCTCTCCCTATGTTGATTTCTAGAGAGAAGGTTGGTTGGAATAGAGCTCTCCCTACATGATATCTAGAGAGAAGGTTGGTTGGAATAGAGCTCTCCCTATGTTGATTTCTAGAGAGAAGGTTGGTTGGAATAGAGCTCTCCCTATGTTGATATCTAGAGAGAAGGTTGGTTGGAATAGAACTCTCCCTATGTTGGTATCTAGAGAGAAGGTTGGTTGGAATAGAGCTCTCCCTATGTTGATATCTAGAGAGAAGGTTGGTTGGAATAGAGCTCTCCCTATGTTGATATCTAGAGAGAAGGTTGGTTGGAATAGAGCTCTCCCTATGTTGATATCTAGAGAGAAGGTTGGTTGGAATAGAACTCTCCCTATGTTGGTATCTAGAGAGAAGGTTGGTTGGAATAGAGCTCTCCCTATGTTGGTATCTAGAGAGAAGGTTGGTTGGAATAGAGCTCTCCCTATGTTGATATCTAGAGAGAAGGTTGGTTGGAATAGAACTCTCCCTATGTTGATATCTAGAGAGAAGGTTGGTTGAACCAGAGCTCTCCCTATGTTGATATCTAGAGAGAAGGTTGGTTGGAATAGAGCTCTCCCTATGTTGATATCTAGAGCTCTCCCTATGTTGATATCTAGAGAGAAGGTTGGTTAGACCAGAGCCTGACTCATGACTAGCGCCGGCCAGCCCGTTACTCACCTGAACCAAAATGCGCGGCCGCTGTGGGGACGGGAAGGGGACATTGAACATGAAGTTGGAGATATGTCTGAAGAGAAAATACAGAAACACATTGGAAACAAGAACTGTCTTATTACTAGCGCCATATTGTATCATGGGGGGGCACTTACTCCTCAAGGGGAAGCACGTGGGGGCCAGAGATGGGGGCCCCTATTCACTTCTTTAGCGCCATATTGTATCATGGGGGGGCACTTACTTCTCAATGGGAAGTACGTGGGGGCTGGAGATGGGGGCCCCTATTCCCTTCTCTAGTGCCATATTGTATCATGGGGGGGCACTTCTCAATGGGAAGCACGTGGGGGCTGGAGATGGGGGCCCCCTATTCCCTTCTCTAGCGCCATATTGTATCATGGGGGGGGGCACTTCTCAATGGGAAGCACGTGGGGGCTGGAGATGGGGGCCCCCTATTCCCTTCTCTAGCGCCATATTGTATCATGGGGGGGCACTTCTCAATGGGAAGCACGTGGGGGCTGGAGATGGGGGCCCCCTATTCCCTTCTCTAGCGCCATATTGTATCATGGGGGGCACTTACTTCTCAATGGGAAGGACGCGGGGGCCGGAGATGGGGGCCCCTATTCTCTTCTCTAGCGCCATATTGTATCATGGGGGGGCACTTACTTCTCAATGGGAAGCACGTGGGGGCTGGAGATGGGGGCCCCTATTCTCTTCTCTAGCGCCATATTGTATCATGGGGGGGCACTTACTTCTCAATGGGAAGGACGTGGGGGCTGGAGATGGGGGCCCCTATTCCAATCTCTAGAGCCATATTGTATCATGGGGGGCACTTACTTCTCAATGGGAAGCACGTGGGGGCCGGAGATGGGGGCCCCCCATTCCCTTCTCTAACGCCATACTGTATCATGGGGGGGGCACTTACTTCTCAATGGGAAGGACGTGGGGGCCGGAGATGGAGTATCGATAAATGAAAGTGAGGAACTTCTGGAAGACGTCGAAGAAGGGCCAATGAGAGAGGACACAGATGCTCTTCTTGGTCTGGACAGATTTGTTGGTCACGGGGCGCTTGTCCACCACACTCAGAAGCCCCAGGGATTGGTTCTGCTTCTCGCTCAGGCACCCCCGGGGGTATTGCTCATGGAACTGGATGGCTGCGCCATATACCTGGGCAACGCGAGACATCAGAACAGAATTCTGGGTACAGGAACCCCCGATTATATCAGCCATGAACCCAACTCACCTTCTCCCCAGAAGCCCCAGTCAGCACAAAGGTGGAGAAGACGGGCATGTGATACTTAGTGTTGATTGGCCAGCTCTCAATGGTGGCACCCATTGGCAGACAGAAGGTCGCCACCATCTCGGGCAAGGGAAACGTTTCACTGTCGGCACTAGGGAAGCGGCTGAGCACCCCTGTGGGTAAGATGGGGTTTATATAGAGGGTCCTGGGGGCCGAGGAGCTGACACTCACACAGACGGACACTTACCTGCCTCATACACAAGGCTGTGGGTCTTAGCCGTGCCCTTCTTGTAACAGAGGAACAGAGCCGGCCCGAACTGCAAGTATAGAGCAAAGTGTCAGCACAGGCACTTGGGGGCTTTGGCCACACCTCTGGTCCCACCCCCTCCCGGCAGCCAATCAGCAGAACAATGGGAAGGGAGCAAGATAGCAGCTCCCAGTAGGTATCAGAATAGCACTCAATAGTAAGAAATCCAAGTCCGGCTTGGGACTCCTCCAGTTACATGGGAGTAGGAGAAACAATAGGTTAGCTGAAAGCAGTTCTAATGTGTAGCACTGGCTGAAAGCTCAGACTCAGGCACACTTTACTGCTGTGCTGCAAGTTGGAGTGATATCCCCCCCCCCTCACCCCCAGCAGCCGATCAGCAGAACAATGGGAAGGGAGCAAGATAGCAGCTCCCAGTAGGTATCAGAATAGCACTCAATAGTAAGAAATCCAAGTCCGGCTTGGGACTCCTCCAGTTACATGGGAGTAGGAGAAACAATAGGTTAGCTGAAAGCAGTTCTAATGTGTAGTCGGGGGGGGGGTGTAGATGATTTCTTACCATACTTGTATTGAGGTTCCTATCCACTCGGCAAAAGGTGTTGGGGGTGCTTTCCCCCTTGCTGGGATTAATGATACAGATATCCATCACCCCCAGACTATTCAGCCCCATGGATTCGGGGGCCCGTTTGAACATCAGGAAGGCTCGCTGGTTCCCGGGGCCCCCCGAGCTCAGGTTGGCAGAGTGACTGTACGGAGTGGTGTCGATAACCTGGAAGCCCGGGCGGAGAGGTTCTTTGCCGTCATAGTGCACTCTAAGGACAGGGGGCAAGAGAAGAACATGAGGAGGGGCACAATCATTATCGGGGGTAAAACGTAGCAATGAGCTGTCTCACCCTAACTCGGTGATAGGGGGCTTGTCTCTGCCCCTGCGGTAGCACAGGTACATCTGCTGGTTGGTGAGTAAGCCGGAATTCAGATCGGCCGAGTGCCCCCCGGGGGTGGTCTCTATACAGGTAAACCCCTGCGGAACCTCCTCCCCCTGCGCCTTGACAATGACCGCCACGTCAGTGACCAGCTCTGTGGTGCGAATAGAGCGCTGGCGGTTCTCTTCCTCCAAGGGCCGAGACGCCGGGGTCAGGCCGGCCACTACAAAGTAATCCACCAGTTTGGGCAGTCCCTCTTCCATGATGGCGGCTCCGGCTTCACTGGATCATGGGTAACTTCAAATCATGGAGAGAGAGAGAGGTAATTAGACTTATTGGGTGGTTCATCTGTTAGTATGTTACTATTCCCAGCAACTTTGCAATTGGTCTTCATTATTTTTATTTTATAGTTTCTAAATTATTTGCCTTTCAAATGGGGGTCAGTGACCCCGGCAACCAAACCCTATTGCTCTGTGAGGCTCCAGTTTTATTGTTATTGTTACTTTTTATTCCTTATCTTTCTATTCAGTCCCTCTCCTATTCATATATCAGTCTCTTGTTCAAACAGCTCCCTGGTTGCTAAGGTGATTTGAGCCCTAGCAACAGTATATTTGACCCCGGCAACCAAAACCCATTGCTCTGTGAGGCTCCAGTTTTATTGTTATTGTTACTTTTTATTCCTTATCTTTCTATTCAGCCCCTCCCCTATTCATATACCAGCCTCTCACTCACACCGCTGCCTGGTTGCTAAGGTAAACAAGACCCTAGCAACCAGACAGCTGCTGAACAAAAAAAAAGCTAAATAACTGAAAAACCACAAAAGACCAATGGCAACCTGTCTCAGAATATCACTGGCTACATCGTACTAAATGTTAATGTCATGGTGAACATCCCCTTTAATGGACACGCCCCTATATTTGTAAGTGGATGTTTTAAAGGGGAACTCCACCTGAAAAATGAAATGTGTAATGAAAGAAATCTCGGATTGTTCCCTTGAAACAATATAGCAAAAGTCAGCTCCCCTCTATGTATGTATATATATATATATATATATATATATTTATTTTCTTAATTGCGCAAAGACAGCTTCTGGGTGGGGGCAGAGTTCCCCTTTAAATGGCAGATATCAGCAGAAGCGGAGCTTGGCAACGTAACTCACCCAATGGGGGGGTCCGACCTCTTCAGCACCCAACGGTCGCCGGTGGCAACGGTGAGTCCATTTTGGGGAGCTGAGTGGGGGTCCTACGGAGAAGGACAGGCTGGTTAGATGAAGAACGCACAGGAGTAGTTGGGAAATGACGGGGCAGCCCCACAGCCGAGGGCGCAGGTGGTGGGATTACGTGGCAGGGAAGGTTGTACCACGCAGGGTAAGGGGCACCGCACAGCTCAGCAGCCTGGGGAACCCATGAGAGTGAAAGCTGCGATGGGAAGAACAAACAGGAAGCGAGCACCGGCCAAACCTCCAGCAGAAAGCGCCCGACTTCCTGTAACGTGTGACACACTGACCCCCTTCCCACTCACCATGGAAATCCCCGCTCTGTGTCACTGTGACTCCCAGCCGCTGCCATGCAAAGGGTTAAAGCAAAGCCATGGCGATGCACGTTTGGGTTTACTTCCCCTTTAAATGTCACGCAGGTGCCCGGGAGTAACCCCCCCCCCCCCCCGACACCCCCAGAGATTTGTCCCTTTTACAGAGGGAAATAGAGACATCAGCCTCTGGGGGGGGGGGGGTTATGGGCAGAAATATGGGGGGACTCAAAGAACTTACATTGTTTGCCCTCAGTTTGCTGGGCTCCCAGAGGATGCTGGGAGTTAGTGGCAAACACAAGCTGGTAGGGTTTGTAGCCCTATCCCCAGGGCACCCCCGGGAGTCAGGAGGGGGTTAATGTGCCATCTGTTACCCAATACCGGACGGGCGCTGCACTATTCCAGTAACAGAGGGGCCACAGAGAGGTGATTGGACGAGAGGGCAGGGGCTGATTGTGAGACCCGGAGACAAGAGGTGGGGATACTGGGCCGATATACTGCGCATAGGAACCCACGGTACCAGGGCCGGCAGCCATAGTATATAGGAACCCACGGTACCAGGGCCGGCAGCCATAGTATATAGGAACCCACGGTACCAGGGCCGGCAGCCATAGTATATAGGAACCCACGGTACCAGGGCCGGTGCCAGCGGTGCCACAGTATACAGGAACCCACAGTACCAGGGCCGGTGCCAGCGGTGCCACAGTATATAGGAACCCACGGTACCAGGGCCGGTGCCAGCGGTGCCACAGTATACAGGAACCCACAGTACCAGGGCCGGTGCCAGCGGTGCCACAGTATACAGGAACCCACAGTACCAGGGCCGGTGCCAGCGGTGCCACAATGTATAGGAACCCACGGTACCAGGGCCGGCAGCCACAGTATATAGGAACCCACGGTACCAGGGCCGGTGCCAGCGGTGCCACAGTATATAGGAACCCACGGTACCAGGGCCGGCGCCAGCGGTGCCACAGTATATAGGAACCCACGGTACCAGGGCCGGTGCCAGCGGTGCCACAGTATATAGGAACCCACGGTACCAGGGCCGGCAGCCATAGTATATAGGAACCCACGGTACCAGGGCCGGCAGCCATAGTACATAGGAACCCACGGTACCAGGGCCGGCAGCCATAGTATATAGGAACCCATGGTACCAGGGCCGGCAGCCATAGTATATAGGAACCCACGGTACCAGGGCCGGCAGCCATAGTATATAGGAACCCACGGTACCAGGGCCGGCAGCCATAGTATATAGGAACCCACGGTACCAGGGCACCGGCAGCCATAGTATATAGGAACCCACGGTACCAGGGCCGGTGCCAGCGGTGCCACAGTATACAGGAACCCACAGTACCAGGGCCGGTGCCAGCGGTGCCACAATGTATAGGAACCCACGGTACCAGGGCCGGCAGCCACAGTATATAGGAACCCATGGTAGCAGGGCCGGTGCCAGCGGTGCCACAATATACAGGAACCCACAGTACCAGGGCCGGTGCCAGCGGTGCCACAATGTATAGGAACCCACGGTACCAGGGCCAGCAGCCACAGTATATAGGAACCCACGGTACCAGGGCCGGTGCCAGCGGTGCCACAGTATATAGGAACCCACGGTACCAGGGCCGGCGCCAGCGGTGCCACAGTATATAGGAACCCACGGTACCAGGGCCGGTGCCAGCGCTGCCACAGTATATAGGAACCCACGGTACCAGGGCCGGTGCCAGCGGTGCCACAGTATAGAGGAACCCACGGTACCAGGGCCGGTGCCAGCAGTGCCACAGTATATAGGAACCCACGGTACCAGGGCCGGTGCCAGCGGTGCCACAGTATATAGGAACCCACGGTACCAGGGCCGGTGCCAGCGGTGCCACAGTATATAGGAACCCACGGTACCAGGGCCGGTGCCAGCGGTGCCACAGTATAGAGGAACCCACGGTACCAGGGCCGGTGCCAGCGGTGCCACAGTATATAGGAACCCACGGTACCAGGGCCGGTGCCAGCGGTGCCACAGTATATAGGAACCCACGGTACCAGGGCCGGTGCCAGCGGTGCCACAGTATATAGGAACCCACGGTACCAGGGCCGACGCCAGCGGTGCCACAGTATATAGGAACCCACGGTACCAGTGCCAGCGGTGCCACAGTATATAGGAATTGGGTTTATGTTCAGCCGCAGCTGTTAGGCACTGAGCCCCTCTTCTACCGACGCAGCCCCTTAAAATAGCTCAGGGCTATAAATATGGCTCCTCCCTGCACTGGGGTCTGTAAATACCCACCGGCCGGGGAGAATCCCCCCCCCCAGGGTCCCAGAGAGACGTCCCACAAGGGACAGTGACTGTTAAATAGAGCGCTGGTGGCCGCCATCTTTATGCTCCTCATCCTGCCGAAACCGCATCAATATAGGGGCAAACACTCACTGCCCGGGGGTGGGAATGGGGGGCTAGAGATGGCTGGGGGCACACACTCACTGCCCGGGGTGGGAATGGGGGGCTAGAGATGGCTGGGGGCACACACTCACTGCCCGGGGGTGGGAATGGGGGGCTAGAGATGGCTGGGGGCACACACTCACTGCCCGGGGGTGGGAATGGGGGGCTAGAGATGGCTGGGGGCACACACTCACTGCCCGGGGGTGGGAATGGGGGCTAGAGATGGCTGGGGGCACACACTCACTGCCCGGGGGTGGGAATGGGGGGCTAGAGATGGCTGGGGGCACACACTCACTGCCCGGGGGTGGGAATGGGGGGGCTAGAGATGGCTGGGGGCACACACTCACTGCCCGGGGGTGGGAATGGGGGGCTAGAGATGGCTGGGGGCACACACTCACTGCCCGGGGGTGGGAATGGGGGGCTAGAGATGGCTGGGGGCACACACTCACTGCCCGGGGGTGGAATGGGGGGCTAGAGATGGCTGGGGGCACACACTCACTGCCCGGGGGTGGGAATGGGGGGCTAGAGATGGCTGGGGGCACACACTCACTGCCCGGGGGTGGGAATGGGGGGCTAGAGATGGCTGGGGGCACACACTCACTGCCCGGGGGTGGGAATGGGGGGGCTAGAGATGGCTGGGGGGCACACACTCACTGCCCGGGGGTGGGAATGGGGGGCTAGAGATGGCTGGGGGCACACACTCACTGCCCGGGGGTGGGAATGGGGGCTAGAGATGGCTGGGGGCACACACTCACTGCCCGGGGTGGGAATGGGGGGCTAGAGATGGCTGGGGGCACACACTCACTGCCCGGGGGTGGGAATGGGGGGCTAGAGATGGCTGGGGGCACACACTCACTGCCCGGGGGTGGGAATGGGGGGCTAGAGATGGCTGGGGGCACACACTCACTGCCCGGGGGTGGGAATGGGGGGGCACACAGGAAGAGGGGGAATGTGGCAAGTAGAGGGATACAATGGGCTATTATGTGCAGTCACATGCCTCTCTCGCACAGTCACTGCCCTCTGATAAAAGAGACATACAGGGAACAGACCAGGGGCCCAACAATGAGACCTCAGTTGAAAAATCACAAAACCCCACAAACAGCGAGAGAAGAGAGATCCTGGGTGCGAGCGAGGGGCCCGTAATCCCCCCCAAAGCCCCCAAATAACTGGGGAAAAATGGGGGGAGGAATATAATGTCTGTCTCTCTGGGGCCCAACAGTCAGAGCTTGTCCTCTCAATGTGACTGTGCTTGGGGGGGGGCAGTTATTTACTGGGAGCCCCCCCCCCCCTGTATAATAAAGCACCCTGCCCAGTTACCCCGCCCTGAGGCCTGTAAATAAGCGGGGGGGGGGGGCAGGATAATTACAGGGCAAACCAATACACAAATTACAGGACAGACCTTCTCTCAAACAAACACACAGGCCAGATGTTGGGATAAGAACCTGCTGTGGAATTTTTAACTGGTTGTTAGGGTCCTGAGTACCTAGCAACCAGGCAGCAATTACAGAGAGAGACTGAAAGAAAACAAACAAGCTAGGGTTTCTGGGTATCTGTGACCCCGGCAACCACAGGGAGGCAGGACTGACAGGCACATGGTTAGGAATACGTAAGGGAAAATAAGCAGGAAAAAGAGGACCAACTGCAAATCGCCTTATAAAAAGTGATTTCCCCCCAGCTAATGCCAGATGTGCACCCCTGTGCCTCATACTGACACCTGTACCCCCCAACACCGCCCCCCGCCCCCCCCAGCCAACCCCCACACCCCAACCCCTCATACAGTAACCCCACTATATACAGTAACCCCCGCACCCCAACCCCTCATACAGTAACCCCACTATATACAGTAACCCCCGCACCCCGACCCCTCATACAGTAACCCCAATATATACAGTAACCCCCACACCCCGACCCCTCATACAGTAACCCCAATATATACAGTAACCCCCGCACCCCAACCCCTCATACAGTAACCCCAATATATACAGTAACCCCCACACCCCGACCCCTCATACAGTAACCCCAATATATACAGTAACCCCCACACCCCAACCCCTCATACAGTAACCCCAATATATACAGTAACCCCCACACCCCGACCCCTCATACAGTAACCCCAATATATACAGTAACCCCACAGCCTTACAGTTATACACAAGCAGGGTGTACGGCAGCCCCGCTGAGCCCATAAGCACTCACTCACATTGCTATGCAGCAGTCCGAAATGGCATCCAATGGGTCTTGCTGGACTAGCCGGCTTCTCATTGGCTATTACACCCTACCTCAGTCTCCTGTGTCCCCCCCCACACCCGAGTGCCCCCCTAATGGCTCTAGATAGAACCCTACTCCAGACCCCAGTGCCCCCAAAACCTGAGTGCCCCCCCCATACCCGAGTGCCCCCCTTATGGCTCTAGAGAGAACCCTACTCCAGACCCCAGTGCCCACAAACACCTGAGTGCCGCCCCCATACCCGAGTGCCCCCCTTATGGCTCTAGAGAGAACTCTACTCCAGTCCCCACTGCCCCCCCCCCCCACACCTGAGTGCCCCCCAGGCACTGATGACAGTAATGCTCTGGGTACAAGTTACACATGGGGCTACTTCAACCCTACTTCAGCCCCCCCGCCCCCCCCTTTGGCTCTAGATAGAACCCTACTCCAGTCCCCAGCGCCCACAGAGCCACAGGGCTACAGAGCCACAGAGCTACAGGGCCACAGGCCCACAGGGCTACAGAGCCACAGACCCACAGGGCTACAGAGCCACAGGCCCACAGGGCTACAGAGCCACAGACCCACAGGGCTACAGAGCCACAGACCCACAGGGCTACAGAGCCACGGGGCTACAGAGCCACAGACCCACAGGGCTACAGAGCCACAGACCCACAGGGCTACAGAGCCACGGGGCTACAGAGCCACGGGGCCACAGACCCACAGGGCCACAGGGCCACAGGGCTACAGACCCACAGGGCTACAGGGCTACAGAGCCACAGGGCTACAGAGCCACAGGGCTACAGAGCCACAGGGCTACAGAGCCACAGGGCTACAGGGCTACAGAGCCACAGGGCTACAGGGCCACAGACCCACAGAGCCACAGGGCTACAGACCCACAGGGCCACAGAGCCACAGGGCCACAGGGCTACAGAGCCACAGGGCCACAGAGCCACAGGGCCACAGACCCACAGGGCCACAGAGCCACAGGGCTACAGAGCCACAGAGCCACAGTAAATGCTGCAGTTACACGTAGGTATAACACTCAGTGTGCCGGCCGGTGCCTCAGTTGGGCATTGGGTCTTCTCTGCGATTTACACACACACGACACAAACGCTACACAGGTGCCCTGATGCACTAACCTATTCCCGTTACCGGCCGCTCCACCTACCGGAGTCCCAGGCCACCCCCCGGCTGCTGCGGCTTCAGCTCCTCACATCTCGCCTACAGGCTCCACTGACAGCTCCAGGCGCAGTCCCGCCGAGGTCACCACAAACACGGGCAGGGGAGGGCAGAGCGCCTCCCAGTTACCATAGAGACGGGATGAAGGGAATGCCCGCAGCCAGCACCATAGAGTCGCCACAAACACTGAGCGGCGGCTTCCTTCTCATCATAGAGAGGCAGTTACAGGCTAGACTGCCTCTATGGATTAGGGTTGCCAGGTTGGCGGGTTTTCCGCCGAATTGGGCTACTCGTTTAACGCCCGGGCGGGTTTCCAAAGTACAAACCAGCCAAAGTAAAGATTTGGGCTATTTTGGTTGGAAACTTAGCCAAAGTTGTTTTTCCCCTTAGTGTGCCTGTCCCGCTGCATGCTGGGTAATGTAGTTTGTTTCTAAGAATTAGCCTACAGCTAGGGTTAATATAAAACTACAATACCCAGCATGCAATCGGACAGTATTGACAGAGGCTCTTGTTTTGTATTCCTTCTTGCTCTTCTATTTCTTTAGAATTTTTTTCTTTGCGCATATTGGGCTATTTTTGGGCTACTTCCAAAGCGGCTTTTGGCTAGTTTGGGGCTGGTTTGGAAAAATAAATCTGGCAACCCTGCTCCTAGCTCAGATAAACCCATATTAGCGGCTTAACTCACCCTCTGCCCGTAGTTAAAGTGCCAGTAACGGCACAGACAGTCTATTCCGTGCGTTTGTGTAACCCGCTATATACCGCCAGGCAGCACCGTCATATTGTATCATATTCACATTCATATCATTAACCACGCCCATTTTTATGACCACACCTCCTAAATAACTCTGCAGGTTATGTAGAGTTTGAACCCATTTCTGGGGGTTTTGGGCTCTTGTTTTATGTGTTATTACAGTTTTGCTAATGAAGGTGAAGTTGTGTGCTGAGTATTCTGCGCTCTGTCAAAAGCCCCCTTATCTAATTACATTTGGGAAACTCTGTATCTCTTTTGGTGCTCAGTGCACCGGGGCTGTCATATGGGCCGTACTGTAGGGGGCACAGGAACCCCCTTATAGAGTATATCCCTGGGGCAGGGGGCTATATACCCAGAGGCACCGGGGCTGTCATATGGGCCGTATTGTAGGGGGCACAGGAACCCCCTTAAAGGATATATCCCTGGGGCAAGGGGCTATATACCCAGAGGCACCGGGGCTGCCATATGGGCTGTACTGTAGGGGGCACAGGAACCCCCTTATAGGATATATCCCTGGGGCAGGGGGCTATATACCCAGAGGCACCGGGGCTGCCATATGGGCTGTACTGTAGGGGGCACAGGAACCCCCTTATAGGATATATCCCTGGGGCAGGGGGCTATATACCCAGAGGCACTGGGGCTGCCATATGGGCTGTACTGTAGGGGGCACAGGAACCCCCTTATAGGATATATCCCTGGGGCAGGGGGCTATATACCCAGAGGCACCGGGGCTGCCATATGGGCTGTACTGTAGGGGGCACAGGAACCCCCTTATAGGGTATATCCCTGGGGCAAGGGGCTATATACCCAGAGGCACCGGGGCTGCCATATGGGCTGTACTGTAGGGGGCACAGGAACCCCCTTATAGGGTATATCCCTGGGGCAGGGGGCTATATACCCATGTGGGTCACATGTCACATTAGGAAGGGGGAGGGGCTCGCTCTCGGGGGGGGGGGGGCACATACCGGGTCAGACAGACACAAGAGACCCCCGTATCACTTAGTACATCTGCAGCTTTAATTTTTTGGCATCATAAAAAAAAAAAGGTCTCGGTACAAATATATACATTTCTACAGCTTTTTATATTTATATATTTATATTAAAAACCATGGGTCTCCCCTACTGCCGGCATGCCAGTGACAGCTGCGGGGGAGAGGAGGGGACACGAAGGGTTAACCGTTTAACTCACAGGGCGGGATTAACCTCCCGGGGGGGGTGGGGCAATCGGCAGGGAATGGGGGGCCAATGGCGTCTGAGAAATCAGATTTGTTTTCTATACAGGTGTCAGCTGCCTTCAGCCAATCACTTGCACCATGTGACGCATACAAATCAGTAGGAGGGGCTGCAAGTAAAGGGGCGGTTCACCATTAACTTTTAGGATGTTAGATGATGATTCTCAGCAACTTTTCAATTGGTCTTCATTATTTATTTCTTACAGTTTTTATTTATTTGCCTTCCTATGACTCTTTGCAGCTTTCAAATGGGGGTCACTGACCCCGGCAGCCAAACCCTATTGCTCTGTGAGGCTCCAGTTTTATTGTTATTGTTACTTTTTATTCCTTATCTTTCTATTCAGCCCCTTCCCTATTACTAAGGAAATTTGCACCCTAGCAACCCGATAGTTGTTATAACTCCAAACTGGAGATGCTGGACAATTAATAAAATAATTAAAAAACTACAAATAATAAAAAAAATGAAGACCAACTGCAAACTGTCTCAGAATATAACTCTCTACATTGTACTAAACATTAAACGGTGAACAACCCCTTTATGTAGTTTATACAATGGGGGGCTCCCCCCGGACTGAATTGTTTGGGGGGGGGGACGAATCAGCAATAAAAAGTGACAAGCTAATGTGCAGCCAATCAGAACGCTTCATGCCATGGCGAAAGGTCAATGACCTGATTGGCTGGTGTAACAAATTTGGGGGTTCACGATACACAGTAAGTGCTATCAGCATATAAAGCAGGATGGGGGGCCCCCCAGCTGATGCCGAGTTACAGCCAAAGCTAAGTGGGGGGGCGGGGCTTAGTCCATGAGAAGCTGGGGGGCCAACACTACTACCCATAGTCATATTTCTAGCATTAGCCGAAAAGCATGATGGGAAGGGGGTGCCCCGGCGTTCCCTCTGGCTTTTATACAGGATCATAAAAACAATACAAATACATAAAATCCTTCAAAATAGTTCACAATACTCTCTTTTTTTCTCTAAAAAAATAAAATATTTTACAGTTTGCATTAAAGTCCATCAGGTTTGACTTGCGCCCCCACGAGGGCAAAAATGGGGTCACCCCACCAATCAGATGCCTCCTTAGGGTGGTCCTGCTGGTTGGGAAGTCCCGTTCAGAACCGGGTTTGCCCCGTTGGGTTAGTAGCTGGGTAAGTCTGCTCCTTCCGCTGGTTACCCCGGGGTAATTCCACCTGTGAGGAAGGGCATCTCTGGGGTAAGTCAGTCTATGGCTAAAGGACTCAGTTGTAACCGTTGCCTTGGGTTAAGTGCTAGTAAGTACTCTGCATCTACTGGTTAGGAACTCTGGCTCGGGGTAAGTGCTGGTTGGTTAGTTGTCTTGGGTGCAAGTAAGATGAGCCACTATTGGACTAAACCGGTCGCTTAGGAAATCGGCTCCTGGATAACCGTTATGGATAGAAAGTCTTCCTGGGAGGTCTGCGGGGCAGGAAGAACCTTAGACAAGTTCTGATGGGTAGGAAGTTGAGTAAATTATTGGCCTAATGGATAGGAAATGCACCATGTGATCGGTTCCATGCGGGTGATAGGTTCCATGGAAAGGAAATACAGCTTGAATAGCCCATGGGTCTTTGGAAAGGTCTGATGGTTGAGACATTTGCTTCTGGCGATGGCTATAAGGTCAGCTGTGCATAGGTCCAATGAGTAGGAAGTGACCCCTTGGGTAGGTCTGATGGGAAGGAAGTTGGGCATTTATAGGCCTCATGGATAGGAAATGCACCATGTGATCGGTTCCATGAATGTGATAGGTTCCATGGAAAGGAAATACAACTTGGGATAGCCCATGGGTCTTTGGATAGTTCTGATGGTTGAGACATTTGCATCTGGCGATGGGTAGAAGCTCTGCATAGGTCCATTGAGTAGGAAGTGACCCCTTGGGTAGGTCTGATGGGAAGGAAGTTGGGTTTTTATAGGCCACATGGATAGGAAATTAACCATGTGATCGGTTCCATGCGTGTGATAGGTTTCATGGAAAGGAAATACAACTTGGGATAGCCCATGGGTCTTTGGATAGGTCTGATGGTTGAGATATTTGCTTCTGGCGATGGCTATAAGGTCAGCTGTGCATAGGTCCAATGAGAAGGAAGTGAGCCCTTGGGTAGGTCTGATGGTTGAGACATTTGCTTTTGGCGATGGGTTTAAGGTCAGCTCTGCATAGGTCCACTGAGTAGGAAGCGACCCCTTGGGTAGGTCTGGTGGGTAGGAAGTTGGGTTTTTATAGGCCTAATGGATAGGAAGTGCACCATGTGATCGGTTCCATGCTTGTGATAGGTTCCATGGAAAGAAGTTGGGTTTTTATAGGCCTTAATGGATAGGAAATGAACAGTGAGATAGGGTCAATGGACAAGTTGGGATAGCCCATTAGTCTCTGGATCAGTCTGATGGTTGCTTCTGGCGATGGGTAGAAGCTCTGCATGAGTCCCATGAATAGGAAGTGACCCTTTCACTAGGTCTGATCGCTCCATGCGTGTCATAGGTTCCATGGAAAGAAAATACAACTTGGCTAGTCTATGAGTCTTTGGATAGGTCTCATGGTTGAGACATTTGCTTTTGGCGATGGGTTTAAGGTCAGCTCTGCATAAGTCCACTGAGTAGGAAGCGACCCCTTGGGTAGGTCTGATGGGTAGGAAGTTGGGTTTTTATAGGCCTAATGGATAGGAAATGAACCATGTGATAGGGTCAATGGAAAACTTGGGATAGCCCATGAGTCTCTGGATAGGTCTGATGGTTGACATTTGCTTCTGGTGATGGGTAGAAGCTCTGCACGTGTCCCATGAATAGAAAGTGACCCTTTTACTAGGTCTGATGGGTAGGAAGTTGGGCACCTATAGGTCTTCTAGAATAGGAAGTGCACCATGTGATCAGTTCCATGCTTGTGATAGGTTCCATGGAAAGGAAGTTGGGTTTTTATAGGCCTAATGGATAGGAAATGAACCATGTCATAGGGTCAATGGACAACTTGAATAGCCCATGAGTCTTTGGATAGGTCTGATGGTAGAGACATGCATCTGGCAATGGGTAGAAGCTCTGCACCGGTCCCATGAGTAGGAAGTAACCTCTTGGGTAGGAAGTTGGGTTTTTATAGGCCTAACGGATAGACAATGAACTGTGTGATAGGGTCAATGGACAACTTGAATAGCCCATGAGTCTTTGGATAGGTCTGATGCTTGAGACATTTGCTTCTGGTGATGGCTATAAGGTCAGCTCTGCATAGATCCACTGAGTAGGAAGTGACCACTTGGGTAGGTCTGATGGGTAGGAAGTTGGGCATTTATAGGCCTTATAGGATTGGAAGTGAACCATGTGATCAGTTCCATGCATGTGATAGGTTCCATGGAAAGGAAATACAACTTGAATAGCCCATGAGTCTTTGGATAGGTCTGATGGTTGAGACATTTGCTTCTGGTGATGGGTATAAGGTCAGCTGTGCATAGGTCCCATGAGTAGGAAGTGACCCCTTGGGTAGGTCTGATGGGAAGGAAGTTGGGTTTATAGGCCTAATGGATAAGAAATGAACCATGTGATAGGGTCAATGGACAACTTGGGATAGCCTTTGAGCCTTTGGATAGGTCTGATGGTTGAGACGTGCATCTGGCGACGGGTAGAAGTTCTGCACAGGTCCCTTGAGTAGAAAGTGACCCTTTGCATAGGTCTGATGGGTGGGAAGAGTCTCAGTACAGTAATATCTAAAATCACTTGTTCTCTATAGTCACTTTTATTCCAAACTCTCTGCAAGCAAAGGGGTATTCCATGGCCCACCCATGCCCACCATGCCAATCGTTGCCAGTAGGGTTGTGTTGAGACTCCCGGAGCAGTGGAAATGTGTTCTCTCTCTGATGGAGTAGCCTGGGGATGCCAGGAGAACACTACCTGCCTGATTTAATGGAGGAGGAATAACGGCCATGGCTTCCAATGAAACCTCAGCACTACAGCTCTCAATAAGGTTCTTAGCATTCCCTACTCTGTGGAACATTCACTGAAGGCTTTTTCCTTCTTCATCTCAATAAGGACCTTATGCACAACCCAACGTCCTTACTGAATTAGCTTGGTGAGAAGGCAGTGGAAGAACTTGACTGGCCTACAGGGTCCAACATCTGGTGGGAACCTTCCCAGAAGAGCAGAGACAATAACTCCAGGTTAATACCCTTGGGCTCCGAATGAGCAGGCCCGGGGTCTCTATGCCTTTGGTGATATAGTGTCAGGTCTGGGTTGGACCTGAATTACTCTCATATATAGACAATATTCTGTCAGAGAGGATCTTCCCACCATGATTATCCCGCCCCTTAGGGTCTTCACTTTCACGTTGACCTACTGATTGGGTTCTGTTTTGACATGAACAGGATCACCCAGCTAATATGGAATCCCTTGGCATCTTCCTCTCCTACAAGTTTGGACCTTCAGGGTCTCCATGACTGGCTCCATCATGTAATAAATCTTCTGGTTCGGAATATTCCATCTAAACAAACCAGCGTATTAGGAAGGCAGAATAAACCCAGTAGATTGGGGGGATGATCTGTGTCCAGCACAGCACCAGAACATTCTATCAGAACATTCTTAGCTCTTTGATGCTCAGGCCGAGTAAATATAGTTCATGTTTCTCTGTACAAAGAGTTGGGCTTTTCTTTGGTTGGTTGGATCTTCATGCTGGAGATGGAAACCCCTGAGAACGCTTGGGCAAAATGGACGCCGTGGGGGGAGAAGCTTTACCAGAGCCAACCCGCCCCCCTTCATTGTAACCGGTCGGAGCGGAAAGAATCCTCCACCATGGGGTCGGTAAGGAGGGCGTAGGGGTCGCTCAGCATGTTGAGTCCGTCCAAGGTGAGTGGTTCAATGTTAAGGTCTTCTTCTAACCCCAGTGACTGGTCAACCTCAAAGCCCGGGACGCAGGACAAGGCAGATGTGATTTCCTTAGAGAAACCTGGTGGGGAGTCCACAGCTGTGAGGGAACAGGCAGGTAAGAGGCATCACATGACCACAGGCCAATCAGAGAAGGGAATTTGTACAGCAAGGATACATTCTCATCCAGTAACCACGCCCCATTTTCTTCTAATAACTGTATTCTGACATTAACCAATCATGTTTGTCGTGCCTGGTACCTGATGCCCCAATCACTGTAGTTGCCCCCCCCTCTATATGGGAATGCAAATGTGGGTAATACTGGCGAATAAGGAGGAGGGACCCCCCTGTGCATCATTAGGGGGCACCGAGAATGGATCCCTTGCTATTACTGATCCCCTTATTCTACCAAAGGCAGATTCTTCCATGAAAAACACCGACAGGTCAGAGAGAAGCTGAAAGGTGAATAAGCAGGTGAGAGAGAAGCTGACAGGTGTATGGGGCAGGGAGAGAGGTGTAGGGGGCGGGAGAGAGGTGTAGGGGGCGGGAGAGAGGTGTAGGGGGCGGGAGAGAGGTGCAGGGGGCGGGAGAGAGAAGCTGACAGGTGTAGGGGGCAGGACAGAGAGAGAAGCTGAAAAGTACAGGGGGCAGGGAGAGGGGTGTAGGGGCAGGAGAGAGGGAAGCTGACAGGTTCAGGGGGCAGGGAGAGAGGTGTAGGGGCAGGAGAGAGAAGCTGGCAGGTAGAGGAGGCAGGGAGAGGGAAGCTGACAGGTACAGGGAGAAGGGTAGGGGGTAGGAGAGGGGTGTAGGGGGCAGGAGAGAGAAAAGATGACAGGTACAGGGAGAAGGGTAGGGGGTAGGAGAGGGGTGTAGGGGGCAGGAGAGAGAAAAGATGACAGGTACAGGGGGCAGGAGAGAGGGGTGTAGGGGGCAGGAGAGGGGTGTAGGGGGCAGGAGAGAGAGAGAGAAGCTGACAGGTACAGGGAGAGGGGGAGAGGGAAGCTGACAGGTACAGGGAGAGGGGAAGAGGGGTAGGAGAGAGGTGTAGGGGGCAGGGAGAGGGGTGTAGGGGGCAGGAGAGAGAAAAGATGACAGGTACAGGGGGCAGGAGAGAGGGGTGTAGGGGCAGGAGAGAGGGAAGCTGACAGGTGTAGGGGGCAGGAGAGAGAAAAGCGGACAGGTATAGGGGGCAGGAGAGAAAAGCTGACAGGTATAGGAGGCAGGGAGAGAGGTGTAGGGGGCAGGAGAGAGAAGCTGGCAGGTACAGGGGGCAGGGAGAGGGAAGCTGGCAGGTACAGGGAGAGGGGGAAAGGGGTAGGAGAGAGGTGTAGGGGCAGGGAGAGGGGTGTAGGGGGCAGGAGAGAGAGAAGCTGGCGGTACAGGGGGCAGGAGAGAGGTGTAGGGGGCGGGAGAGAGGTGCAGGGGGCGGGAGAGAGAAGCTGACAGGTGTAGGGGGCAGGACAGAGAGAGAAGCTGAAAAGTACAGGGGGCAGGGAGAGGGGTGTAGGGGCAGGAGAGAGGGAAGCTGACAGGTTCAGGGGGCAGGGAGAGAGGTGTAGGGGCAGGAGAGAGAAGCTGGCAGGTAGAGGAGGCAGGGAGAGGGAAGCTGACAGGTACAGGGAGAAGGGTAGGGGGTAGGAGAGGGGTGTAGGGGGCAGGAGAGAGAAAAGATGACAGGTACAGGGAGAAGGGTAGGGGGTAGGAGAGGGGTGTAGGGGGCAGGAGAGAGAAAAGATGACAGGTACAGGGGGCAGGAGAGAGGGGTGTAGGGGGCAGGAGAGGGGTGTAGGGGGCAGGAGAGAGAGAGAGAAGCTGACAGGTACAGGGAGAGGGGGAGAGGGAAGCTGACAGGTACAGGGAGAGGGGAAGAGGGGTAGGAGAGAGGTGTAGGGGGCAGGGAGAGGGGTGTAGGGGGCAGGAGAGAGAAAAGATGACAGGTACAGGGGGCAGGAGAGAGGGGTGTAGGGGCAGGAGAGAGGGAAGCTGACAGGTGTAGGGGGCAGGAGAGAGAAAAGCGGACAGGTATAGGGGGCAGGAGAGAAAAGCTGACAGGTATAGGAGGCAGGGAGAGAGGTGTAGGGGGCAGGAGAGAGAAGCTGGCAGGTACAGGGGGCAGGGAGAGGGAAGCTGGCAGGTACAGGGAGAGGGGGAAAGGGGTAGGAGAGAGGTGTAGGGGCAGGGAGAGGGGTGTAGGGGGCAGGAGAGAGAGAAGCTGGCGGGTACAGGGGGCAGGAGAGAGGTGTAGGGGCAGGAGAGAGGTGTAGGGGCAGGAGAGAGGTGTAGGGGCAGGAGAGAGGTGTAGGGGCAGGAGAGAGGTGTAGGGGCAGGGAGAGGGGTGTAGGGGGCAGGAGAGAGAGAAGCTGGCGGGTACAGGGGGCAGGAGAGAGGTGTAGGGGCAGGGAGAGAGGTGTAGGGGGCAGGAGAGAGAGAAGCTGGTGGGTACAGGGGGCAGGAGAGAGGTGTAGGGGCAGGGAGAGGGGTGTAGGGGGCAGGAGAGAGAGAAGCTGGCGGGTACAGGGGGCAGGAGAGAGGTGTAGGGGCAGGGAGAGGGGTGTAGGGGGCAGGAGAGAGAGAAGCTGGTGGGTACAGGGGGCAGGAGAGAGGTGTAGGGGCAGGGAGAGGGGTGTAGGGGGCAGGAGAGAGAGAAGCTGGTGGGTACAGGGGGCAGGAGAGAGGTGTAGGGGCAGGGAGAGGGGTGTAGGGGCAAGTAGAGGGGTGTAGGGGGCAGGAGAGAGAGAAGCTGGCGGGTACAGGGGGCAGAAGGAGACAAACCTGTGAGGATGATATCGGGGATGGGTTCATGGCGGCTGCAGTTGTTGAGGTTCTGCTTGTTGAGAGTCGGGGTGCCATTCAGGGTCCCGCCGTGCTGCTCCCCAGAGAAGAAGCCCCCGGTCAGACCAAAGCCCCCACTGTGTCCTTCCAGCATATTAAACTGCTCCAACTGAGCATGAAACAGAGAATGGGAGCGCAGTTACCCCGGCTGTGTGCATTATGCTCTTTATTTACCCCTCCCTTCCCCCCTAGCAACCCACAGCATGATCCCTTTCCCCCCTAGCAACCGACAGCATGATCCCTTTCCCCCCTAGCAACCCACAGCATGATCCCTTTCCCCCCTAGCAACCGACAGCATGATCCCTTTCCCCCCTAGCAACACACAGCATCCTTTCCCGCTTAGCAACATACAGCATCCCTTCCCGCTTAGCAACATACAGCATCCCTTCCCGCTTAGCAACACACAGCATCCCTTCCCGCTTAGCAACATACAGCATCCCTTCCCGCTTAGCAACACACAGCATCCCTTCCCACTTAGCAACACACAGCATCCCTTCCCGCTTAGCAACACACAGCATCCCTTCCCGCTTAGCAACATACAGCATCCCTTCCTGCTTAGCAACATACAGCATCCCTTCCTGCTTAGCAATATACAGCATCCCTTCCCCCATAGCAACATACAGCATCCCTTCCCCCATAGCAACATACAGCATCCCTTCCCCCATAGCAACATACAGCATCCCTTCCCGCTTAGCAACATACAGTGTCCCTTCCCCCATAGCAACATACAGCGTCCCTTCCCCCATAGCAACATACAGCGTCCCTTCCCGCTTAGCAACATACAGCGTCCCTTCCCCCATAGCAACATACTGCATCCCTTCCCGCTTAGCAACATACAGCGTCCCTTCCCGCTTAGCAACATACAGCGTCCCTTCCCCCATAGCAACCGACAGCATCCCTTCCCGCTTAGCAACATACAGCATCCCTTCCCGCTTAGCAACATACAGCATCCCTTCCCGCTTAGCAACATACACCTTCCCGCTTAGCAACATACAGCGTCCCTTCCCGCTTAGCAACATACAGCATCCCTTCCCGCTTAGCAACATACAGCATCCCTTCCCGCTTAGCAACATACAGCATCCCTTCCCGCTTAGCAACATACACCTTCCCGCTTAGCAACATACAGCATCCCTTCCCGCTTAGCAACATACAGCATCCCTTCCCGCTTAGCAACATACAGGATACAAGATCCAGCTAGAAGTGCAATGGGGCAGCACACAATGAGAGAGAGAGAGAGAAAGACACCCAGTGATGAGAGCGCTGCCGGGAATACTCACACTGCCCAGGCTGTAATGCTCAAACAGCTGCTGGTACGGCTGGCCCCCTGAATTCTGCTGGCACGGGGCAGGAAAGTGCTGAGATGCAGAATGAAATTGCTGGGAACCTGGGGGGGCTTGTTGCAAAGGCTTCTGGGAATACTGCTGCAGAGGCTGCTGACTGTGGTGAGAGGACTGGTTAGACATCTGCTGGGACTGCTTCACAGACTGTTGCTGAGACGGATTCATGGGTGCCTGGGACTGGCGCTGAGATTGCGGGGACGGGGTGGCTGCTGGCTGGGACTGGTTGACAGACGACTGGGAATGGGGCAGAGGCTGCTGGGACTGGTGCACAGAATTCTGCAGATTGTGTGGGGATTGGTGCAAAGGCTGCTGGGACTGGTGCAATAGTGGCTGCTGGGACGACTGCTGAGCCTGATGTGATGGCTGCTGGGAACGGTGCAAAGGCTGCTGGGACGGTGGCTGGAGTTGCTGGTGCAAAGGCTGCTGGGACAGCGGCTGAAGTTGCTGGTGCAAAGGCTGCTGGGACGGCGGCTGAAGTTGCTGGTGCAAAGGCTGCTGGGACGGCGGCTGAAGTTGCTGGTGCAAAGGCTGCTGGAGTTGCTGGTGCAAAGGCTGCTGGGACGGCGGCTGAAGTTGCTGGTGCAAAGGCTGCTGGGATTGATGCAGGGGCTGTTGAGGCTGCTGAGACGGGTGAAGTAGACTGGCATGGCTAAAGTGGTATGGGGGCAGCCTCTGGTCACCAGGAAATTTGCTTGTATCCAAGGGGACTCCCTGAGAAACAAAGGGACAGGATCAGAGGTGGGGCACGGAACAGGGGGGCACGTGACCCCGCCCACTCACACACACACCTACCTGGGTAATGGAACTCAGTGTAGGAGACATAGTAGGGGAGAACTGCTTCTGGTGGGCCCTTCTAGAGTCCCCCCCCAGAGGGAGAGTGAGAGGGCTCAGTGGGACTCTCCGGCGCGGGGACGTGTTCATGGGGGTGGGCACCGGGGGAGGGAATGAGGAGGATGGCGAGGATGGGGTGCTGTAGGCCGAGGGAAGGCTCTGGCTGCTGTTGCTGAGGGAAGAGGTCAGGGATTGGCTGCTCAGAGAGGACTGCAGGGAGGGATTGCTATAGGAGGTCTGCAGGGAGGGGTTGCTAAGGGAGGCCTGCAGGGAGGGGTTGCTAAGGGAGGCCTGAAGGTTCGGGTTGCTCAGTGATGACTGAAGGGACGACCGACTCAGCGAGTTCTGCACTGACGATGGGGAGTAACCTGCACAGAGAGAGAGAGAAATTAAAGCCCAGCCCAGGGGATTATGGGAAGGCAGAATGGGCGAGTATCTATCTGGGTGGTACCTGGAATCTCATACTCTGGGGCCAGCCCCATCCTGCTGATGCCCAAATGGGTCATGGTGTTGGCCAGATTGCCAGTGCTGCTGCCCCCGCTGAGGCTACTGAATCCTGACTCGTCCAGATCCAGGGGGGTGGGGAGAGGGGAAGGCAGGTGCAAATTAGTCAGGTCCGGCAGTGAGCCCCCAGAATTAAGGACAGAGGGCACTGGAGGGATACTTGTGGGCTCGTCCACTGATGGGCAAATGCTGCAATGACAAAGAGAACAATCACAAATGGTTCTAGGTGCCCCTACTGCCCAGTGTACAGTATAATATGGTTCTAGGTAACCTTACTGCCCAATGTACAACATAATACAGTCCTAGGTACCCCTACTGCCCAGTGTACAATCTAATACGGTTCTAGGTACCCCTACTGCCCAATATACAACATAATACAGTTCTAGGTACCCCTACTGCCCAGTGTACAACCTAATACGGTTCTAGGTACCCCTACTGCCCAGTATACAACATAATACAGTTCTAGGTACCCCTACTGCCCAGTGTACAACAACAACACCTACTGCCAAGTGTACAACATAATATGGTTCTAGGTACCCCTACTGCCCAGTGTACAACATAATATGGTTCTAGGTACCCCTACTGCCCAGTGTACAACATAATGCGGTTCTGGGTACCCCTACTGCCCAGTGTACAACATAATACGGTTCTAGATACCCCTACTGCCCAGTGTACAACATAATACGGTTCTGGGTACCCCTACTGCCCAGTGTACAACATAATACCGTTCTAGATACCCCTACTGCCCAGTGTACAACATAATACGGTTCTAGATACCCCTACTGCCCAGTGTACAACATAATAAGGTTCTGGGTACCCCTACTGCCCAGTGTACAACATAATACCGTTCTAGGTACCCCTACTGCCCAGTGTACAACATAATACGGTTCTAGATACCCCTACTGCCCAGTGTACAACATAATACAGTTCTAGATACCCCTACTGCCCAGTGTACAACATAATACAGTTCTAAATACCCCTACTGCCCAGTGCACAACATAATACGGTTCTAGATACCCCTACTGCCCAGTGTACAACAACAACCCCTACTGCCCAGTGTACAATATAATATGGTTCTAGGTAATCCTACTGCTCAGTGTACAACATAATATGGTTCTAGGAACCCCTACTGTGCAGTGTACAGCATAATATGGTTCTAGGTTCCCCTACTTTTTCCTGCAAAATAACCCTTATGGTACTACTGCTCGTAAGGTGTGGGCCTGGGCTGTCACTTACTTAATGCCTGGAACTTCACAGGATTTGGGCCGAGAAGACGACATGAGCATCTGTGGGGCAAAAAAATATTAACAGAGCAGCAATGATTTATGTACACACAAAACAGATGCACATCCCATTACCCCATGAGAGGAGACGGCAGGCACCCAGGGCCACTCTCTGCACCCACATGAACCCGCACACACATTCCAACAGGGCCACAGACTTACCCTTTTAGCATCACACGGACTCAGCAGGTGGCTGCTATCTGAGTGGAGGTCCTCCTCTATAGCCGGCGCCGGAAAGAGAAACGCTGAGGGGCAGATCGGGAAGGAAACATGGCATGAGCCTTTAACTGACTACCGACCCCATAATCCCCCCCCTACAGGCGACTACCGGAACAAACCAACCCACCGGTTCTCCTGTTGGGCAGCGCCATGCCCTGTGCGGCTCCGTATGGATCCTGTGAGCTGGGATTCATCACGCTGGTATGGAGAGCAGAGTCCGAGTTTGTCCTGAGGAGAAGCCATGGACACACGTCAGGGCTAGTGGGAGGGGCCAGCAAGTAGCCACCGGGACAAAGCAGGAAATAAACACTGAAGCCAGAAGGGGCCACACGTTGCTTATGGTACCCAGCACAAGCACCCACTGCTAGCCCAGGCACACACCCATATAGCCACACACACCCCTATGCAATAAGGCACTCGTGGTACAGGGGGGGCGGAGGGGGCCACACAGCTGCTTAGCTCCTCCCAGTACGCAGCAAAGCGGCAGAGAGAAGCGGCAAAAAGAGGGAAGCGGCAGAAGAAACTTCACCTGTTTAGGGCGGTCGGCAACCTAAAGAGCTGTCCTGTGTCCGAGGGGTAGTTTCCCCAGGGCATGTTCCTTTGTAATGAAAAACAGCAGAGTTATCCAGGGACCCGAGGGTCTGGGGTGGGCAGCCACGGGGGGGGGGGGGGGGGTATATAATGGGTGGGGGGCACAAGGCCTGTGGTTAGGTGCTCCAGCCACATATATTAACTTATGTGTCTCCTTCTGCCAGAGAGGAGCCCCCCGGCAGCGCACAGGAGGAAGCCCCGCCCCTAGCATCCCAGAGAACCAATCAAAAGCAGGAACCCCCCAAACTGTGTAATGCTCTTTAGTCTTCAGCCGCTGTCCTTCCCATTCACAGCCTGAATAGTCAGCTATAAATACCAGCCACGGGGCAAATGGGGGCAAATGTAAGGCAACTGGGTCCTTGGTGGCACAACGGTTCTTCATGGGTGGGCACATAGAATTGGGGGTGTGTCCCTTTAATATCCTATATCCCTAATTGCCCTCTTGTTTTGTATTAAAGCTTCTAGGGGCCCTATGTTACAGAGCAGGGGCAAATAAACCTCTAGGGGCCCTATGTTACAGGGCAGGGGCAAATAAACCTCTAGGGGCCCTATGTTACAGAGCTGAGGCAAATAAACCTCTAGGGGCCCTATGTTACAGAGCTGGGCAAATAAACCTCTAGGGGCCCTATGTTACAGAGCTGGGCAAATAAACCTCTAGGGGCCCTATGTTACAGAGCTGAGGCAAATAAACCTCTAGGGGCCCTATGTTACAGAGCTGAGGCAAATAAACCTCTAGGGGCCCTATGTTACAGAGCTGGGGCAAATAAACCTCTAGGGGCCCTATGTTACAGAGCTGGGGCAAATAAACCTCTAGGGGCCCCATGTTACAGAGCTGGGGCAAATAAAGCTCTAGGGGCCCTATGTTACAGAGCTGAGGCTAATAAACCTCTAGGGGCCCTATGTTACAGAGCTGAGGCAAATAAACCTCTAGGGGCCCTATGTTACAGAGCTGGGGCAAATAAATCTTTAGGGGCCCTATGTTACAGAGCTGGGGCAAATAAACCTCTAGGGGCCCTATGTTACAGAGCTGGGGCAAATAAACCTCTAGGGGCCCTATGTTACAGAGCTGAGGCAAATAAACCTCTAGGGGCCCTATGTTACAGAGCTGGGGCAAATAAACCTCTAGGGGCCCTATGTTACAGAGCTGGGGCAAATAAACCTCTAGGGGCCCTATGTTACAGAGCTGAGGCAAATAAACCTCTAGGGGCCCTATGGCTGGTACCAGCAGAGGCTTCTGGGAATTAGAGTCACATTACCTTCTCCAGCTGGGCTCCTGTTGCGGTGAGAGGTAGGAGGCGTTGTAGGGAGAGCTGTCCAAGTGGGCAAGTTAAGGAAAGCAATCCAGCCAATGCCTGTGTGAGTAGAGCTGGGTGATGCCCAACAGGTGCCCAGGGTGGCACACACTTCCCATCTGCCATGTTCCCACAATGCAACTACAGGAAGAGGAAAGACTTATGGCTTTCTGACCTACAACCCAGGTCTCGTTGGGGGGGACGATCCCCTAAATTAGGACCAACTGACTGTAGCCTCCACCCGCCAAGGGTAACTTAAACCTCTATAATCTCTATACTGGGAGGTGAAATCCAAAAACATCACAGTAATATTCCTAATTCCTAAATAAAACCCGGTTCCGTGTTCTTAAGGTGCATCTGTTTGGGCCGATACAGCACCGGGCTGCCTCCCTATTGGTACCGCCTGTATCCACAACTGAATTCTAATTGGAGGATTTATATATGTAATGCCCAATGTACCAGCAGACTGAGAGCACTAGGGGGCGCCATAGAGCGCTATGTATTGGTGCAAAGCAAAGGATATTTGGCGCATGTATCGGCGCAGGGGCGACATCATCCGGCGGGGGTCTCGCTGAACTCTCTCCACGAGACCATGGTGGCGGGTGCTGCGAGATGATTCCAGGGGGGAATGTGGGGGGCACTGCAATACAACAGAGGGGGTTACATGGGGGGCCCTGCAATACAACAGAGGGGGTTACATGGGGGGCCCTGCAATACAACAGAGGGGGTTACATGGGGGGCCCTGCAATACAACAGAGGGGGTTACATGGGGGCCCTGCAATACAACAGAGGGGGTTACATGGGGGGCCCTGCAGTACAACAGAGGGGGTTACATGGGGGGCCCTGCAATACAACAGAGGGGGTTACATGGGGGGCCCTGCAATACAACAGAGGGGGTTACATGGGGGGCCCTGCAATACAACAGAGGGGGGTTACATGGGGGGCCCTGCAATACAACATAGGGGGTTACATGGGGGGCCCTGCAATACAACAGAGGGGGTTACATGGGGGGCCCTGCAATACAACAGAGGGGGGTTACATGGGGGCCCTGCAATACAACAGAGGGGGTTACATGGGGGGCCCAGCAATACAACAGAGGGGGTTACATGGGGGCCCTGCAATACAACAGAGGGGGTTACATGGGGGGCCCTGCAGTACAACAGAGGGGGTTACATGGGGGGCCCTGCAATACAACAGAGGGGGTTACATGGGGGGCCCTGCAGTACAACAGAGGGGGTTACATGGGGGCCCTGCAGTACAACAGAGGGGGTTACATGGGGGGCCCTGCAATACAACAGAGGGGGTTACATGGGGGGCCCTGCAATACAACAGAGGGGGTTACATGGGGGGCCCTGCAATACAACAGAGGGGGTTACATGGGGGCCCTGCAGTACAACAGAGGGGGTTACATGGGGGGCCCTGCAATACAACAGAGGGGGTTACATGGGGGGCCCTGCAGTACAACAGAGGGGGTTACATGGGGGGCCCTGCAGTACAACAGAGGGGGTTACATGGGGGGGTAGAGCAGTGACACCAACAAAACCAACACTCCCGGGTACAAATAATCACCTGAAACTCTGCGCTGCCGCCGCTGCCGATCTGGTTGACGTTGGGGAGTGACCCCCCATAGTAAGGGCCCCTCATATGCGCCATTCTGAGCTTCTGCACCTGTAACTGTCACACACACAGCAACTTAATGGCACAGTCTGTACTGCACGGGCACTGTCTGTCTGTCTGTCTCCCTGTCTGTGTGTGTGGGGGGGTATCACTGCCACTGACAGATCCCAGGTTGGGGGGGGGGGGTATCACTGCCACTGACAGATCCCAGGTTGGGGGGGTACCACTGCCACTGACAGATCCCAGGTTGGGGGGGGTATCACTGCCACTGACAGATCCCAGGTTGGGGGGGTACCACTGCCACTGACAGATCCCAGGTTGGGGGGGGTACCACTGCCACTGACAGATTCCAGGTTGGGGGGGTACCACTGCCACTGACAGATCCCAGGTTGGGGGGGTACCACTGTCACTGACAGATCCCAGGTTGGGGGGGTATCACTGACAATTGCCAGGTTGGGGGGGTATCACTGACAGATCCCAGGTTGGGGGGGTATCACTGTCACTGACAGATCCCAGGTTGGGGGGGTATCACTGTCACTGACAGATCCCAGGTTGGGGGGGGGTATCACTGTCACTGACAGATCCCAGGTTGGGGGGGTATCACTGACAGATGCCAGGTTGGGGGGGGTATAACTGACAAATGCCAGGTTGGGGGGGGGTATAACTGTCACTGACAGATCCCAGGTTGGGGGGTATCACTGTCACTGACAGATCCCAGGTTGGGGGGGGGTATAACTGACAGATGCCAGGTTGGGGGGGTATCACTGTCACTGACAGATCTCAGGTTGGGGGGGGGTATAACTGACAGATCCCAGGTTGGGGGGGGTATCACTGACAGATCCCAGGTTGGGGGGGGGTATAACTGACAGATCCCAGGTTGGGGGGGTATAACTGACAGATGCCAGGTTGGGGGGGGTATAACTGACAGATGCCAGGTTGAGGGGGGTATAACTGACAGATGCCAGGTTGAGGGGGGTATCACTGACAGATCCCAGGTTGGGGGGGGGGTATCACTGACAGATCCCAGGTTGGGGGGGGGGGTATCACTGACAGATCCCAGGTTGGGGGGGGGTATAACTGACAGATCCCAGGTTGGGGGGGTATCACTGACAGATCCCAGGTTGGGGGGTATCACTGACAGATCCCAGGTTGGGGGGGTATCACTGACAGATCCCAGGTTGGGGGGGTATCACTGACAGATCCCAGGTTGGGGGGGTATCACTGACAGATCCCAGGTTGGGGGGGGTATCACTGACAGATCCCAGGTTGGGGGGGGTATCACTGACAGATCCCAGGTTGGGGGGGTATAACTGACAGATCCCAGGTTGGGGGGGGGGTATAACTGACAGATCCCAGGTTGGGGGGGTATCACTGACAGATCCCAGGTTGGGGGGGGTATCACTGACAGATCCCAGGTTGGGGGGGGTATCACTGACAGATCCCAGGTTGGGGGGGTATAACTGACAAATCCCAGGTTGGGGGGGGGGGTATAACTGACAGATCCCAGGTTGGGGGGGTATCACTGACAGATCCCAGGTTGGGGGGGTATCACTGACAGATCCCAGGTTGGGGGGGGTATCACTGACAGATCCCAAGTTGGGGGGGGGGTATAAATGACAGATCACAGGTTGGGGGGGGTATCACTGACAGATCCCAGGTTGGGGGGGGTATCACTGACAGATCCCAGGTTGGGGGGGGTATCACTGACAGATCCCAGGTTGGGGGGGGTATCACTGACAGATCCCAGGTTGGGGGGGGGTATAACTGACAGATCCCAGGTTGGGGGGGGGGTATAACTGACAGATCCCAGGTTGGGGGGGGTATCACTGACAGATGCCAGGTTGGGGGGGGTATCACTGACAGATGCCAGGTTGGGGGGGTATCACTGACAGATCCCAGGTTGGGGGGGGGTATCACTGACAGATCCCAGGTTGGGGGGGTATCACTGACAGATCCCAGGTTGGGGGGTATCACTGACAGATCCCAGGTTGGGGGGGTATCACTGACAGATCCCAGGTTGGGGGGGGTATCACTGACAGATCCCAGGTTGGGGGGGTATCACTGACAGATCCCAGGTTAGGGGGGGGGTATAACTGACAGATCCCAGGTTGGGGGGGGGGGTATAACTGACAGATCCCAGGTTGGGGGGGGGGTATCACTGACAGATCCCAGGTTGGGGGGTATCACTGACAGATCCCAGGTTGGGGGGGGGGTATCACTGACAGATCCCAGGTTGGGGGGGGGTATCACTGACAGATCCCAGGTTGGGGGGGGTATCACTGACAGATCCCAGGTTGGGGGGGTATCACTGACAGATCCCAGGTTGGGGGGGGTATCACTGACAGATCCCAGGTTGGGGGGGGTATCACTGACAGATCCCAGGTTGGGGGGGGTATCACTGACAGATCCCAGGTTGGGGGGGGGTATCACTGACAGATCCCAGGTTGGGGGGGGGTATCACTGACAGATCCCAGGTTGGGGGGGGGTATCACTGACAGATCCCAGGTTGGGGGGGGGGTATCACTGACAGATCCCAGGTTGGGGGGGGGTATCACTGACAGATCCCAGGTTGGGGGGGGGTATCACTGACAGATCCCAGGTTGGGGGGGGGTATCACTGACAGATCCCAGGTTGGGGGGGGTATCACTGACAGATCCCAGGTTGGGGGGGGGGGGTATCACTGACAGATCCCAGGTTGGGGGGGGGGGTATCACTGACAGATCCCAGGTTGGGGGGGGGGGTATCACTGACAGATCCCAGGTTGGGGGGGGTATCACTGACAGATCCCAGGTTGGGGGGGGGTATCACTGACAGATCCCAGGTTGGGGGGGGGTATCACTGACAGATCCCAGGTTTGGGGGGGTATCACTGACAGATCCCAGGTTGGGGGGGGGGTATCACTGACAGATCCCAGGTTGGGGGGGGGGTATCACTGACAGATCCCAGGTTGGGGGGGGTATCACTTCCTGTCAGGCAATATAACTGCCCCATAGAGCTCACAGTTGGGATAAAACCACCCCAGGGGCTGCACCAGTTCCCACGCAACACTATAACTGGCCAATGGCAGACAAGTGGCAGAACGCGGGTACCCGGGTGGAGCCGATGTCCATCATGACCTCCTCGAAGGCCGCCGTCTCCTCCGCTTGTCTCTGGCGCTGCAGGGCGATCTTTTCGCTGAATTTGCGCGGGTTGGAGGACGAGGCCGAGCCCGGCCCGTTGGCCCCCGCCGAAGCCGCCATCTTTCGCTCCCTTCCGCAGCCGCCGAGAAAACCCCCGGTGGAAAAACACAGCGCTAGGCACGCCGGGACACGTAGTTCCAACGCGCCGCTGAACTCGAGAAACTCAAAGCCCAACGGCACGAAGCGAAACTACATCTCCCGTCGGGCTCCGCGTTACGTGGGCAGACGACGTCCCACTGCTTGTCGGGAAACGTAGTTCCAAGCGCTTGAAATAGACGTCGAGTGAATCACGTTAAAACTACAATTCCCATGCGGCACCGACGCTGTTACCTTCTGGCCCGCCAGTTTGGGTGTGAATAAAGTGGTGGCGGCCTGCGGCTTGGGGCGGAGCCTTCGCTACGTTTGTGTGAAAGGAAATAAAGGGCGGGTCTGGAGGGAGGGATAAACACTGTTGTGTGACAGGAAAACGGGTGTAGGAATCCTGTCCCTATACTTCCAGGGGGTCACTGTAATTATTACTATTAATATTAACAACGTGTATTAATATTACAATAAATAGGTTTATACAGGGGACATAGAGGCTCTATAGGGAGCTCCCATAACGGGGTCACTTCTACAGATGATACTAAAGGGATTTTCCCACCTAAAAATTAACATTTAGTGTGATGCAGGGAGGGTTATTCTGAGACAATTTGCAATTGGTCTTTTTTTTATTTAGCATTTTGTTCAGCAGCTCTTCAATTGGGAAATTCAGAATCCATCTGGTTGCTAGGGTCCAATTCAACTTAGCAACCAGGCAGTGGTTTGAAAAAGGAACAGGGATATGAATAGGGGAGGGGCTGAATAAAAAGATAAGTAAAAAAAAAGTAACAATAACAATAAAACTGGAGCCGCGCAAAGCAATCGTTTTTGGCTGCCGGGGTCAGTGACCTCCATTCAGAATCATCTAGTTGCTAGGGTCCAATTTAACTAAGCAACCAGGCAGTGGTTTGAAAAAGGAACAGGGATGTGAATAGAGGAGGGAGTAAATAGAAAGATAAGGAATAAAAAGTAACAATAACAATAAAACTGGAGCCTCACAGAGCAATAGGTTTTGGCTGCCGGGGTCAGATATACTGTTACTAGGGCTCAAATTACCTTAGCAACCAGGGAGCTGTTTGAAAGAGAGGCGGGTATATGAATAGGGGAGGGGCTGAATAGAAAGATAAGGAATAAAAAGTAACAATAACAATAAAACTGGAGCCTCACAGAGCAATAGGGTTTGGCTGCCGGGGTCAGATATACTGTTGCTAGGGCTCAAATTACCTTAGCAACCAGGGAGCTGTTTGAATGAGAGGCTGGTATATGAATAGGGGAGGGGCTGAATAGAAAGATAAGGAATAAAAAGTAACAATAACAATAAAACTGGAGCCTCACAGAGCAATAGGGTTTGGCTGCCGGGGTCAGTGACCCCCATTTGAATGGGAAATCATTATTTATAGTTTTTTTTTTTTAATTAAGACCAATTGCAGAGTTGCTAGGAATAGGGCATTCTGTAACATACTAAATGTTAACGGAAACCACCCCTTTAACCCTAGAAAGGCCTCCCCAGCTTGGGGAAAAACCAAACCAATAGAACAGTCTGTATTTGAAATGATTTGGGGATCAGACTGCATTTGTGTTGGCAACTGTATGACCCGGGAGTCCTGCAGGGGGTCGGTTACCCCAAGAAAAGTGAGTACCTGCGGGTCAAGTTGAGCTTCTAATTCATATTTCTTATTAGGGGTGCACCGAACCCAAAAAACCCACCCTGATGGCTTTGGCTGAATACTGAACCGATCAGTAAGGGTTAAAAAATAAAAATCCCCCCCCCACTAACATTTAAGCCTTCTGAATGCTAATTAGCATATGCACATTTATGCTAATTAGGATTTGGATTCAATTTGGCCGAAACCGAATCCTATTTCTAATATTATATTACCTATATTCATATTTTACTCCTTGAATAAAGGGGAAGTTCACCTTTACGTTCATTTTTAGCATGTTATAGAATTGCCATAAACAGCTTTTCAATTGGTCTTCATTATTTATCATAGGGTTGCACCAAATCCGGGATTCAGCCAAATCCATTTGCCTTCCTTTTTCAACTCTTTGCAGCTTTCAAATGGGGGTCACTGACCCCGGCAGCCAAACCCTATTGCTCTGTGAGGCTCCAGTTTTATTGTTACTGTTACTTTTTATTCCTTATCTTTCTATTCAGCCCCTCCCCTATTCATATACCAGTCTCTCATTCCAACCACTCCCTGGTTGCTAAGAAAATTTGAGCCCTAGCAACAGTATATCTGACCCCGGCAGCCAAACCCTATTGCTCTGAGGCTCCAGTTTTGTTATTGTTACTTTTTATTCCTAATCTTTCTATTCAGCCCCTCCCCTATTCATATATCAGCCTCTCATTCAACCCACTCCCTGGTTACTAAGGTTACTTGAGCCCTAGCAACAGTATATCTGACCCCGGCAGCCAAACCCTATTGCTCTGTGAGGCTCCAGTTTTATTGTTATTGTTACTTTTTATTCCTTATCTTTCTATTCAGCCCCTCCCCTATTCATATTCCAGCCTCTCGTTCAAACAGCTTCCTGGTTACTAAGGTAATTTGGACCCTAGCAACCATATAGATGCTAAAAACTCCAAACTGCTGAGCTGCTAAACAAAAATTGAGATAAAATTTAAAAAAAAATGAAGACCAATTGCAAATTTTCCTAATATCACCCTTTACGTCATACTAAACGTTAACGCAAAGGTGAACATCCCCTTTTAGAAGAGTCAAACACACAGCAGGTTAAAAAGAAGCCATTTTAATAAAGGCTGTGTACGTTACAGCTGGTTAGTAAACACGTGGGTATAAAACTGGTATAATAATAATAATAAAAAATAGATCCCCGTGTATATAAATATTACAAAATATTTTTCTGCATAATAGAAACATAAAGGGCAAGCGCGACTGTATCCGCGGCACACACGCTTCCCTCTCATTGGTCCCGTTTGTGCTTGGGAAGCGACGGGCAGCCGAGGAAAGGGTTAATCAGATCTTGATGAAGAGGACGGCGGCGATGGCGGAGAAGCCGCAGAGCAACACGATGACCCTGTCGATCTGGGGGTAACCGGCGCTCAGCTCGTGGGGCAGGATCTCCAGGAAGGTAATGTACATAAATGCCCCAGTGGCCAGTCCCTCCAGCACACTACGGGTTAACTGTTGCACTGGGTCGGTGCTGCCAGCCCACGCCATGCCCAGGCCCATGCCCAGCGGGCACATTAGGGAGTAGAACAGGAGGCACGCCAGCATGGCCCGGACGTGGAGGCGCCCCTGCCCCAGTTTGAGGGTGAGGCTGAATGCAATGAGGCTCTTATGGACGAGCAGAGCCAGGCAGGTCTTCATCACTCGCCCACGTGCCCCCTGGTACCCCAAGGCCACGCCCTCCAGGGCGGAGTGCAGCGCCAGGGCCAGTACCAGCGCCATCATTCTCACCGCCGAGTGAGCGTTCACATCCACGTGTACGTGGGGCGCCCCCACCCCGCTGTGTAACAGGCTGGCCGATCCCAGCAGGGCGCCCGTCTCCTCCGAGCCGCCGGCCTGATCCTTGTAACCCATGGCAACCTGCTCCATTACCAGCACCAGGAAGAATCCCATGGCCAAGATGAACTCTTGCAGGGGGAACTGCAACTGGGAGCAGAGACAGTGACCGTTACGCGGGAGAATTAAAGGGGAACTTATATACACATACACAAAAAGTCTGCACGCCCCCGGCAATATGGCAGCTTTTTGTTTAATAAAAATAGGGATGCGCTGAAATTACTGTTTTGGGATTCCGCCGATCCCAGAATCCTTTGTGAAAGATTCAGCTGAATAAAGGAAATTTGCATATGCAAATTAGTTTAAGGAAGGGTTAAATAGAAAAATTCCATGCTTATGTCACATGACTTTAAAGGGGGGGTTCACCTTTAAAAGTAACTTTTGGTGCATTATAGAATGCCCTATTCCTAGCAACTTTGCAATTGGTCTTCATTATTTATATATATATATATATATATATATATATATATATATATATATATATATATATTACAGTTTTTTAATTATTTGTCTTCTTCTTCTGCCTATTTGCCGCTTTCAAATGGGGGTCACTGACCCCGGCAGCCAAACCCTATTGCTCTGTGAGGCTCCAGTTTTATTGTTATTGTTACTTTTTATTCCTTATCTTTCTATTCAGCCCCTCCCCTATTCATATACCCGTCTCTCATTCAAACCACTCCCTGGTTGCTAGGTTAAATTGAACCCTAGCAACCAGATAGCTGCTGAAATTCCTAAGTAGAGAGCTGCTGAACAAAAAGCTTAAGAATTCAAATGAAAAATAAGGACCAATTGCAAATTGTCTCAGAATGGCGAACAACCCCATTAAAGGAACAGTAACACCAAAAAATGAAAGTGTAGAAAAGTAACTAAAATATAAAGTACTGCTGCCCTGCACTGGTAAAAGTTGTTTACTTCAGAAACCCTACTATAATTTATATAAATAAGCTGCTATGTAGCCATGGAGGCAGCCATTCAAAGGAGAAAAGGCACAGGCACATAGCAGATAACAGATAAAACACTATTGTATTCTACAGAACTTATCAGTTATCTGCTATGTAACCTGTGCCTTTTCTCCTTTTTTCCAGCTTGAATGGCTGCCCCCGGGGCTACACAGCAGCTTATTATATAAATTATAGTAGTGTTACTGTAGCAAACACACTAGTTTTACCAGTGCAGGGCAACAGTGCATTCTATTTTTATTACTTTAAAGCTCTTTCATTTTTTGGTGTTACTGTTCCTTTAAAGGACACGTACACCCCATGTTTATAAATATCTGCCCTGTAGGTGGGGCAATCCCCAGGCATGCCTGTGGGGGATTTAACCATTAGCCATACTAAAAGGCTACAGATTAACTGTATAGATGCCGTGGCCCCCAGGTACTCACTGTGATGTTTAACCCTTTCAGGGCACCAGCAATAGAGGACAGGTAACTGGGCATCAGATCCAGAAGACAAGTAGAAAGGAAGACGCCTCCCGAGAAGCAGCTGATGAGACTCAGCGACCTCCGCTGGGGACCTGCGACAGCAACGGGGAGTAAGGGGTTAAATACAGGGGTCACTTGCTTGATATCTATGAATATAGGTTTAACCCCGTTATTACTGCCCCACTAAAAGCCTCACCGGAGGTAACTGTGCTCCCCTGGCGCCTGAATAGAGAGAGAGGGGCAAGGCCACTGATAATGGTGAGAAGCAGCAGGGTAACCAGGGACCCCAACTTCAGCTCCATGGTAACGACTGACAGGGGGGCAGAATCCAGCCCTGGGCTCCAAACTGCCTCCATGTCCTTCTCTTCTGTTACCCCGGCCTGTAAGGAGGGAACAATACCGCTGTGAGGCAGGGGGGGCAAATGGGCATGCTCCTACTGAGGGGACAGGGGCAGTAGGAGAATATACAGAGGGGGGGGAATTCATTAATATAGAAAGGTAGAAGGGATAATACGCAGCAATGTGACAAGGTTGCAGAGTTGTAGGTAGAGGTAATACAGGGGCAGTATGAGAAGACAGGAGGGGTAGGTAGGGGTAATACAGGGGCTGTATGAGGAAACAGGAGGGGTAGGTAGGGGTAATACAGGGGCAGTATGAGAAGACAGGAGGGGTAGGTAGGGGTAATACAGGGGCTGTATGAGGAAACAGGAGGGGTAGGTAGGGGTAATACAGGGGCAGTATGAGAAGACGGGAAAGAAATATGTCGGGGTAATACAGGGGCATTATGAGAAGACAGGAAAGGAGTAGGTAGGGGTAATACAGGGGCAGTATGAGGAAACAGGAGGGGTAGGTAGGGGTAATACAGGGGCTGTATGAGGAAACAGGAGGGGTAGGTAAGGGTAATACAGGGGCAGTATGAGGGAACAGGAGGGGTAGGTAGGGTAATACAGGGGCAGTATGAGGCGACAGGAGGGGTAGGTAGGGGTAATACAGGGGCTGTATGAGGAAACAGGAGGGGTAGGTAGGGGTAATACAGGGGCTGTATGAGGAAACAGGAGGGGTAGGTAGGGGTAATACAGGGGCTGTATGAGGAAACAGGAGGGGTAGGTAACGGTAATACAGGGGCAGTATGAGGAAACAGGAGGGGTAGGTAACGGTAATACAGGGGCAGTATGAGGAAACAGGAGGGGTAGGTAGGGGTAATACAGGGGCAGTATGAGGAAACAGGAGGGGTAGGTAGGGTAATACAGGGGCTGTATGAGGAAACAGGAGGGGTAGGTAGGGGTAATATAGGGGCTGTATGAGGAAACAGGAGGGGTAGGTAGGGGTAATACAGGGGCAGGTAGGGGTAATACAGGGGCAGGTAGGGGTAATACAGGGGCAGGTAGGGGTAATACAGGGGCAGGTAGGGGTAATACAGGGGCAGGTAGGGGTAATACAGGGGCAGGTAGGGGTAATACAGGGGCAGGTAGGGGTAATACAGGGGTAGGTAGGGGTAATACAGGGGTAGGTAGGGGTAATACAGGGGCAGGTAGGGGTAATACAGGGGCAGGTAGGGGTAATACAGGGGCAGGTAGGGGTAATACAGGGGCAGGTAGGGGTAATACAGGGGCAGGTAGGGGTAATACAGGGGTAGGTAGGGGTAATACAGGGGTAGGTAGGGGTAATACAGGGGCAGGTAGGGGTAATACAGGGGCAGGTAGGGGTAATACAGGGTAGGTAGGGGTAATACAGGGGCAGGTAGGGGTAATACAGGGGTAGGTAGGGGTAATACAGGGGCAGGTAGGGGTAATACAGGGGTAGGTAGGGGTAATACAGGGGTAGGTAGGGGTAATACAGGGGCAGGTAGGGGTAATACAGGGGTAGGTAGGGGTAATACAGGGGCAGGTAGGGGTAATACAGGGGTAGGTAGGGGTAATACAGGGGCAGGTAAGGGGTAATACAGGGGTAGGTAGGGGTAATACAGGGGCAATACAGGGCGGGGTACATTACACAGGGGCAGATGGGTAGAGAGGGTACTAAGAGGGTACTGGGCGGAGGGGTAGTTTGGGGTGAGGGGGGAATAATCACAGAAAGATCCAGACAAACTTACCATCGGCCGGACTCAGACTCACACTCTGACTAACGCTGCCTCAGTGCGCAGGCGTGTAGCGCCGCCATGTTTGTACACCCGGAAATGAGTGCGACCCTTTGGGACCCTGTGAGCCGCGGCTCAAACCCTCATACGGGGGCGGCTCCTGGCTCCTCAGGGAGGGAATAAATCTGCCACTGAGGCGGCCTCTTCCGTACCGGGAATTCGGAGAAATCTCAGCAGCCGCGGTGCATTCTGGGTAGGTAGCGGAACCGAGTCCGGAGCTGTGATTTCTTTACTGCAGTGTGGTACAGTGGGGGGTAACCTGGGGGGCAGGGGGGAGAATGGGGGGTAACCTGGGGGGCAGGGGGGAGAATGGGGGGTAACCTGTGGGGCAGGGGGGAGAATAGGGGGTAACCTGGGGGGCAGGGGGAGAATGGGGGGTAACCTGGGGGGCAGGGGGGAGAATAGGGGGTAACCTGGGGGGCAGGGGGGAGAATAGGGGGTAACCTGGGGGGCAGGGGGGAGAATAGGGGGTAACCTGGGGGGCAGAGGGGAGAATAGGGGGTAACCTGGGGGGCAGGGGGGAGAATAGGGGTAACCTGGGGGGCAGAGGGGAGAATAGGGGTAACCTGGGGGGCAGGGGGGAGAATAGGGGGTAACCTGGGGGGCAGAGGGGAGAATAGGGGGTAACCTGGGGGGCAGGGGGGAGAATAGGGGGTAACCTGGGGGGCAGGGGGGAGAATAGGGGGTAACCTGGGGGGCAGGGGGGAGAATAGGGGGTAACCTGGGGGGCAGAGGGGAGAATAGGGGGTAACCTGGGGGGCAGGGGGGAGAATAGGGGGTAACCTGGGGGGCAGGGGGGAGAATAGGGGGTAACCTGGGGGGCAGAGGGGAGAATAGGGGTAACCTGGGGGCAGGGGGGAGAATAGGGGGTAACCTGGGGGGCAGGGGGGGAGAATAGGGGGTAACCTGGGGGGCAGGGGGGAGAATAGGGGGTAACCTGGGGGGGCAGGGGGGAGAATAGGGGGTAACCTGGGGGGCAGAGGGGAGAATAGGGGGTAACCTGGGGGGCAGGGGGGAGAATAGGGGGTAACCTGGGGGCAGAGGGGAGAATAGGGGGTAACCTGGGGGGCAGGGGGGAGAATAGGGGGTAACCTGGGGGGCAGGGGGGAGAATGGGGGGTAACCTGGTAACCTGTGGGGCAGAGAGGTACAGTGGGGGGGTAACCTGGGGGGCAGAGGGGAGAATAGGGGGTAACCTGGGGGCAGGGGGGAGAATGGGGGGTAACCTGGTAACCTGTGGGGCAGAGAGGTACAGTGGGGAGGTAACCTGGGGGGCAGAGGGGAGAATAGGGGGTAACCTGGTAACCTGTGGGGCAGAGAGGTACAGTGGGGGGTAACCTGGGGGGCAGAGGGAGAATAGGGGGTAACCTGGTAACCTGGGGGGCAGAGGGGAGAGTAGGGGGTAACCTGGGGGGCAGGGGGGAGAATAGGGGTAACCTGGGGGGCAGAGGGGAGAATGGGGGTAACCTGTGGGGCAGAGGGGAGAGTAGGGGGTAACCTGTGGGGCAGAGGGGAGAGTAGGGGGTAACCTGGGGGGCAGGGGGGAGAATGGGGGGTAACCTGGGGGGCAGGGGGGCAGGGGGGAGAATGGGGGGTAACCTGTGGGGCAGAGGGGAGAGTAGGGGGTAACCTGGGGGACAGGGGGGAGAATGGGGGGTAACCTGTGGGGCAGAGGGGAGAGTAGGGGGTAACCTGGGGGGCAGGGGGGAGAATGGGGGGTAACCTGTGGGGCAGAGGGGAGAGTAGGGGTAACCTGGGGGGCAGGGGGGAGAATGGGGGGTAACCTGTGGGGCAGAGGGGAGAATGGAGGGTAACCTGTGGGGCAGAGGGGAGAGTAGGGGGTAACCTGTGGGGCAGGGGGGAGAATGGGGGGTAACCTGTGGGGCAGAGGGGAGAGTAGGGGGTAACCTGGGGGCAGGGGGGAGAATGGGGGTAACCTGTGGGGCAGAGGGGAGAATGGGGGGTAACCTGTGGGGCAGAGGGGAGAGTAGGGGTAACCTGTGGGGCAGGGGGAGAGTAGGGGGTAACCTGTGGGGCAGGGGGAGAATGGGGGGTAACCTGTGGGGCAGAGGGGAGAGTAGGGGGTAACCTGGGGGGCAGGGGGAGAATGGGGGGTAACCTGTGGGGCAGAGGGGAGAGTAGGGGTAACCTGGGGGGCAGGGGGGAGAATAGGGGGTAACCTGGGGGGCAGGGGGGAGAATGGGGGGTAACCTGGTAACCTGTGGGGCAGAGAGGTACAGTGGGGGGGTAACCTGGGGGGCAGAGGGGAGAATAGGGGGTAACCTGGTAACCTGTGGGGCAGAGAGGTACAGTGGGGGCGTAACCTGGGGGGCAGAGGGGAGAATAGGGGGTAACCTGTGGGGCAGGGGGGAGAATGGGGGGTAACCTGTGGGGCAGAGGGGAGAGTAGGGGGTAACCTGGGGGGCAGGGGGGAGAATGGGGGGTAACCTGGGGGGCAGAGGGAGAATAGGGGGTAACCTGGGGGGCAGGGGGGAGAATGGGGGGTAACCTGGTAACCTGTGGGGCAGAGAGGTACAGTGGGGGGTAACCTGGGGGGCAGGGGGGAGAATGGGGGTAACCTGGTAACCTGTGGGGCAGAGAGGTACAGTGGGGGGGTAACCTGGGGGGCAGAGGGGAGAATAGGGGGTAACCTGGTAACCTGTGGGGCAGAGAGGTACAGTGGGGGGTAACCTGGGGGGCAGAGGGGAGAATAGGGGGTAACCTGGGGGGCAGAGGGGAGAGTAGGGGGTAACCTGGGGGGCAGGGGGAGAATGGGGGGTAACCTGGGGGCAGAGGGGAGAATGGGGGGTAACCTGTGGGGCAGAGGGGAGAGTAGGGGGTAACCTGGGGGGCAGGGGGGAGAATGGGGGGTAACCTGGGGGGCAGGGGGGAGAATGGGGGGTAACCTGGGGGGCAGAGGGGAGAGTAGGGGGTAACCTGGGGGGCAGGGGGGAGAATGGGGGGTAACCTGTGGGGCAGAGGGGAGAGTAGGGGGTAACCTGGGGGCAGGGGGGAGAATGGGGGGTAACCTGGGGGGCAGGGGGGAGAATGGGGGGTAACCTGTGGGGCAGAGGGGAGAATGGAGGGTAACCTGTGGGGCAGAGGGAGAGTAGGGGGTAACCTGTGGGGCAGGGGGGAGAATGGGGGGTAACCTGTGGGGCAGAGGGGAGAGTAGGGGGTAACCTGGGGGGCAGGGGGGAGAATGGGGGTAACCTGTGGGGCAGAGGGGAGAATGGGGGGTAACCTGTGGGGCAGAGGGGAGAGTAGGGGGTAACCTGTGGGGCAGGGGGGAGAATGGGGGGTAACCTGTGGGGCAGAGGGGAGAGTAGGGGGTAACCTGGGGGGCAGGGGGGAGAATGGGGGGTAACCTGTGGGGCAGAGGGGAGAGTAGGGGGTAACCTGGGGGCAGGGGGGAGAATAGGGGGTAACCTGTGGGGCAGAGGGGAGAATAGGGGGTAACCTGTGGGGCAGGGGGGAGAATAGGGGGTAACCTGTGGGGCAGAGGGGAGAATAGGGGGTAACCTGTGGGGCAGGGGGGAGAATAGGGGGTAACCTGTGGGGCAGAGGGGAGAATAGGGGGTAACCTGTGGGGCAGGGGGGAGAATGGGGGATAACCTGGGGGGCAGAGAGGTACAGTGGGGGGTAACCTGGGGGGCAGAGAGGTACAGTGGGGGGTAACCTGGGGGGCAGAGAGGTACAGTGGGGGGGGGTAACCTGGGGGGGGCAGAGGGGAGAATAGGGGATAACCTGTGGGGCAGAGGGGAGAATGGGGGGTAACCTGTGGGGCAGAGGGGAGAATGGGGAGTAACCTGTGAGGCAGAGGGGAGAATGGGGGGTAACCTGTGGGGCAGAGGGAAGAATGGGGGTAACCTGGGGGGGGGCAGAGGGGAGAATGGGGGGCAACCTGTGGGGCAGAGGGGAGAATGGGGGTAACCTGGGGGCAGGGGGAGAATGGGGGGTAACCTGGGGGCAGGGGGAGAATAGGGGGTAACCTGTGGGGCAGAGGGGAGAATAGGGGGTAACCTGTGGGGCAGAGGGGAGAATAGGGGGTAACCTGTGGGGCAGAGGGGAGAATAGGGGGTAACCTGGGGGGGGCAGAGGGGAGAGTAGGGGGTAACCTGTGGGGCAGAGGGGAGAGTAGGGGGTAACCTGTGGGGCAGAGGGGAGAGTAGGGGGTAACCTGTGGGGCAGAGGGAGAATAGGGATAAGATGTGGGGCAGAAGGGAGAGTAGGGGGTAACCTGTGGGGCAGAGGGGAGAGTAGGGGGTAACCTGTGGGGCAGAGGGGAGAGTAGGGGGTAACCTGTGGGGCAGAAGGGAGAATAGGGATAAGATGTGGGGCAGAAGGGAGAGTAGGGGGTAACCTGTGGAGCAGAAGGTGGTGTAGGGGGTAACCTGTGGGGCAGAAGACAGAGTAGGTGGTAACCTGTGGGGCAGAAGGCAGAGTAGGGGGTAACCTGTGGGGCAGAAGGTGGGGTCCTTAAGGGCAGAAGGGAGAGTAGGGGGTAACCTGTGGGGCAGAAGGGAGATTAGGGGGTAACCTGTGGGACAGAAGGCAGAGTAGGGGGTAACCTGTGGGGCAGAAGGTGGGGTAGGGGTAACCTGTGGGGCATAAGGCAGAGTAGGGGGTAACCTGTGGGGCAGAAGGTGGGGTCCTTAAGGGCAGAAGGGAGAGTAGGGGGTAACCTGTGGGGCAGAAGGGAGATTAGGGGGTAACCTGTTGGACAGAATGCAGAGTAGGGGGTAACCTGTGGGGCAGAAGGTGGGGTAGGGGTAACCTGTGGGGCATAAGGCAGAGTAGGGGGTAACCTGTGGGGCAGAAGGTGGGGTCCTTAGGGGCAGAAGGGAGAGTAGGGGGTAACCTGTGGGGCAGAATGGTGAATAGCTGTTACCTGTGGGCAGAAGGGGGAGTAGGGGGTATTGTGTGGGGCAGAAGGAAGAGTAGGGGTAACCGTTGGGGCAGAAGGGTGGGTGGGGGTTACCTGTGGGGTATAGGGGTAACTAGACATTTGTGCAGTGACTCTGTATATATTTGTACCGGATACTAATCCCCCCTCTATTCTAAGGGGAAGTATCCCAATTAGTGGGGGCCCCTGACTTTATTATCATGTGTTTCTGTGGGGGACCCCCAAGACCCACCAGCTTAGCATTTATATATAATAATTGAGGGGGGCTGTGTTTGCTGTAATGGGACCAGTTGTTTCCCCACACAGGGTGACCATGGCCGGCTGGAACAGCCTCAGTACCAGAGAGAAGGTGGCGCTGAGCGTCGGTGTCTCCGCTGGGGCCGTGGCGCTGTACGTCTGTTACACCAAGTACCGTGACAGGAGTGGGGAGAAGCCCGGCGCCCAGAGGGACCACGTGGGCCCCTGTACCTCTCCAGGTGAGAGAATTCTGATTGGCTAGAGGAACAGCTGCCCATTGTGGGGGTAGTTACCTATTGGGCAAGGGAGGGGCCTAATTTCCTTCTCTGTGATCCCCAGCACCCAGGCTGCGTGTGTTGGATGGGGAGATCTACGAGCTCTGTATGAAGGTGCCGTCAGATTCCGTAAAGCTGCTCGTTGGGAAAGAGGGAAACATCCGGAAGCGGGTAAGTGACCGACTGGCAACTTGGGGCAACCTTTGGGTTTAGTCCTGTGCATAAAGTGCTTGTTGCTCTGTGTGCAGGTGAGGAAGCAGACAGATGCACATATACAGGTGAAGGAGGTCCCGGACTCCGCGGGGGCACAGGAGGTGACACTCAGAGGCACGCAGAAACAGGTCTGCCATGCCCAGGAAGTGGTAAATAGAGTCCTGCAGGAAAGTGCCATTCTGAGGGTGGAGCTGCAGTTGCCCTCCAAGTGCATGGGGCGCATCATAGGTACGAACTTCCTGTATCCTTACACCCCAATATAAGGTCTCTGTATGTCGCAATGCTACTGTCTGACCAGCAGAGGGCATGTTATCTGCTCATTGGCACAGGCAGTGCCCAGCTGGGGGTTAGTTATGGCCTCCAGCCCTTAGGCAGTCTCTTTGTGTCCCTCTGTGGGTGCAGGGCAGGGAGGAGAGAGAATCCGGGCCATTACCCGCACCACTGGGGCCAAAATTGATTGTCAGCCAAGAACCAATGGAACCCAAATGTCACCAACTCGGTGCATCACCGTGACAGGGACCAAAGAGCAAGTGGAGGCCGCCAAGGTGAGTGATGCCAGATAGGGTGGGGAGAGAAAGGGAGGCTGCCAAGGTGAGTGATGCCAGATAGGGCAGGCTGGGGAGAGAAAGGGAGGCTGCCAAGGTGAGTGATGCCAGATAGGGGAGGCTGGGGAGAGAAAGGGAGGCTGCCAAGGTGAGTGATGCCAGATAGGGGAGGCTGGGGAGAGAAAGGGAGGCTGCCAAGGTGAGTGATGCCCTATAGGGCATCCTGGGGAGAGAAAGGGAGGCTGCCAAGGTGAGTGATGCCAGATAGGGGAGGCTGGGGAGAGAAAGGGAGGCTGCCAAGGTGAGTGATGCCCTATAGGCAGGCTGGGGAGAGAAAGGGAGGCTGCCAAGGTGAGTGATGCCAGATAGGGCAGGCTGGGGAGAGAGAGGGAGGCTGCCAAGGTGAGTGATGCCAGATAGGGTGGGGAGAGAAAGGGAGGCTGCCAAGGTGAGTGATGCCCGATAGGGGAGGCTGGGGAGAGAAAGGGAGGCTGCCAAGGTGAGTGATGCCAGATAGGGCAGGCTGGGGAGAGAAAGGGAGGCTGCCAAGGTGAGTGATGCCAGATAGGGCAGGCTGGGGAGAGAAAGGGAGGCTGCCAAGGTCCTGCTTATTGGTTGATCTGCTTCCTCCTGTCCCCCCCCCCCCTACAGTTCCATATTCAGAAGGTGTCGGAGGAAGAGCAGAGCCTCCAGCAAAGAGCGGCGGAATCTTCTGCGTTTCGCTGTCGGCGGAAAGAGCTTATTTCCGTTAAGAAGAAAGAGGCGCAGGAAGCCAATAGCCGGGGCAGTGGGATACAGGAAGAGAAGAGAGGGGGTGCTGAGCCAATAGGGGAGAGTCTGCATCGGGGGAACCCACCCAGCAAGGAGAACGTCACGGACACCACCTATGAGGTGCCCAGGTTTGAAGGTAACATGTACATATAATATATACCCAGGGGTGTTACACGGAGTGTATTTGCTACATTACTGCAGCAGTCGGAACAGAATCTCCTGTTGGCAATATGGGGGGGGTACCCAGGCAGTATGTGCAATGCTATTGGCTATCATGGTATAATACTGAGTGTTGTTTCCTGCGCTCACTCCGCCCCCCACCCCATTGCAGTTTCCAGCCCAGAATACCCCTTCCGAGCGGACGAGTACGTGGACGTGTACGTGTCGGCCGTGGAGAACCCCGAACACTTCTGGATCCAGATCTTGGGCTCGCGCTCAACTCAGCTGGACAAACTGACCTCCGAGATGACGGAACACTACCAGGATAAAAAGGTTGGGAGCCACTGGCTCACAAGAGGTTAATACGCTAATTGCGATTAGAGTAATTACACCTCATTTGTCTTTACGTTTTCTGCTTATTAAAGGCCAAATAAAACCAGACTATTATGCTCCTTGCAAAGGAAGTCACGTGAGTGGCCAAATTGGGCAAATGGCGAGCAAATAAGAGTCCCCTTTGGGTCCCCTCGGTCTTATATCCGTCACGCCTTGTCCTCCATCTTGCAGGGAGGCGTGGCTGAAATCCAGGTGGGGGACATCGTGGCGGCCCCGTTCCGCTCCGATTATTTTTGGTACCGAGCCAAAGTCGCGGGGTTCCTGGAGAACGGAAACGTGGATTTGTACTACGTGGATTATGGCGATAACTGGGACGTTGGGCGAGAGAAGCTCTTTCCTCTCCGGTGAGTGGGGCAGTGCCCGGGTAACCAGGACAATATGGCGGGCATACTGTTTCCTGTTACTCCCCCCTGTCGCGCTTAAGGCGGCCATACACGGTAGGTTCCTCACCAAAGGAGCGTATCTCCTCCCGACAAGGTGAGCGATATTGGGCGAATTTGATTGGTTGGCCCTAGGCGGGCATAGGTGCCACATGACCAAGGGCCGTATCAATGATCCGATGATAAACCTGCCAATCAATCGATAGTTGGGCCCCGACTGTGTTCTGTCTGTATCCTACATACAAACTGGGCATGCTCACCAAATGGCACCCCATTGGTCCAGCAGTATCAGCTGTGCTATCATGATTCAGGGCCAGATAGGCTCCTATAGTGGAAGTCATGTGATTGGCCCCCTCTAGAGGCTGCCTTGGGGTTGGCAGAAGGAATCAAACCCTTGTGTATCAAAAAGCCGGAGGAGGGACGCCATATTGCCCCGCCCCTATTACTTGTGTGCAGCAGATGAACAGCAGCATAAAACTGCTCCACTGTATAGTTAGGGGCACATTTACTGAGCAATTATGACAAAAAGTCTTTACTTGTAGATATTATTGAGATTTCCGAATGGGTTTTTTCCCGAACTCGATTTCTCAGATATTGTTCTGCATTTACAACAGAGGCAGTTCACTTTCTGGCGGCTGCCAAGGATTCCAGTTTGTTAGGCTTTCTGATACACAAGGGAGATCCCAGAGACTGCCCAGGTGTAACAGCTGTGCCCCTATGTTCCTGGCAGTAGCAGCGCCTGGCCCTGGCGCCCCCCGCAGGTTGAACCGCTAAGTGCAGGCTGGATACCATAGAAACTGGTAAAGCTGCAAATAAAGAGCCTTATTCACTAAAGGAGTAGTGTGTGTGAGTTCTCCCCATTTACCCCCCCTAATATGGCCTCTTGTCTGTTCCAGGCACGACTTCCTGAGCCTCCCGTTTCAGGCGATCGAATGCGGCCTCTCTAAAGTCTCTCCTAACGGTAAGCAACGCCTGTAATGTAAATCTACAAACTGGAGGGACGCCATATTGCCCCGCCCCTATTACTTGTGTGCGGCAGATGAAAACAGCAGCATAAAACTGCTCTACTGTATAGTTACAGTTTTTTGGAAATTTTCTCCAAGAAATTCTAGTTTTTTAAAAAAAAAAAAAAAAAATAACTTGCATAATTCCTGATTTATTAATGTTTATTTTTTTTGGCAAAAAAAATTTATCCGGTTTGATCTGCCGAGTCCCATTGAGCCCTATGGGGGCAGAATAGTAGCGGAATAGAATAGTCAGTGACATTCTGTCCTTGGCACATTTTCATGGGGAAGTTAATCCCTTCATTGTTTTCTGTTTCACCCAGTTTCAAGGGGAAGTTAATCCCATCATTGTTTTTTTCACCCAGTTTCAAGGGGAAGTTAATCCCCTCATTGTTTTCTATTTCACCCAGTTTCAAGGGGAAGTTAATCCCATCATTGTTTTCTATTTCACCCAGTTTCAAGGGGAAGTTAATCCCCTCATTGTTTTCTATTTCACCCAGTTTCAAGGGGAAGTTAATCCCCTCATTGTTTTCTATTTCACCCAGTTTCAAGGGGAAGTTAATCCCATCATTGTTTTCTGTTTCACCCAGTTTCAAGGGGAAGTTAATCCCATCATTGTTTTCTGTTTCACCCAGTTTCAAGGGGAAGTTAATCCCGTCATTGTTTTCTATTTCACTCAGTTTCAAGGGGAAGTTAATCCCGTCATTGTTTTCTATTTCACTCAGTTTCAAGGGGAAGTTAATCCCATCATTGTTTTCTGTTTCACCCAGTTTCAAGGGGAAGTTAATCCCATCATTGTTTTCTGTTTCACCCAGTTTCAAGGGGAAGTTAATCCCGTCATTGTTTTCTATTTCACTCAGTTTCAAGGGGAAGTTAATCCCGTCATTGTTTTCTGTTTCACTCAGTTTCAAGGGGAAGTTAATCCCGTCATTGTTTTCTATTTCACTCAGTTTCAAGGGGAAGTTAATCCCGTCATTGTTTTCTATTTCACTCAGTTTCAAGGGGAAGTTAATCCCATCATTGTTTTCTATTTCACTCAGTTTCAAGGGGAAGTTAATCCCGTCATTGTTTTCTGTTTCACCCAGTTTCAAGGGGAAATTAATCCCATCATTGTTTTCTATTTCACTCAGTTTCAAGGGGAAGTTAATCCCATCATTGTTTTCTATTTCACCCAGTTTCAAGGGGAAATTAATCCCGTCATTGTTTTCTATTTCACCCAGTTTCAAGGGGAAATTAATCCCGTCATTGTTTTCTGTTTCACCCAGTTTCAAGGGGAAGTTAATCCCCTCATTGTTTTCTATTTCACCCAGTTTCAAGGGGAAATTAATCCCGTCATTGGTTTCTATTTCACCCAGTTTCAAGGGGAAGTTAGTCCCATCATTGGTTTCTATTTCACCCAGTTTCAAGGGGAAGTTAGTCCCATCATTTGTTTTTTTATTTCACTCAGTTTCAAGTACAACCTAAAGGAGACATAAGAATTAAGAATGTACCAGTGAATTATACTCCTCTAGATAGGAGGATTGTGCTTAAAAAAGTTGAGTTCTCTGGATGTGCAGGGGGGCTGGCGGCTCTCGGTACACTGCACTGTAGGATAGGAACCAATCAGCAGCTAGGCTGACCTGATAGGGAACTGAAGCCTGTCTGTGCTTGTGTGACTGCAGGGCTGTGATTGGCTCTCCCCCTCCTACTGTGCTTCTGGCAGGGACCGTTAGGACACGCCCACCCCTCATTTGAAACACAGACAGGGACCTGAGAGGATCTATAGCTCCAATAAAGGGGCCATTTTTACAGACTGTATTGAAATTTTAGACCAATGAGAAACCAGCACCATATAGTATTCATAACTGCCTACAGGGTTAGGGGGTTTTTCCATTTATCCAATGAGCGCCAGTGCTCACAAAATGGCTGCCGGAGCACTTCCTGTTTGGGGAGGAAAAATAAAGAGGATTCATGGAAACTCGTTCCGGTCAAAAAATTCGGGATTTTCGAATGTAAACTCAGGATTTTGGTATTTGAGTAGATCAGCGAGAGACCCAGACTTCAATAGGAGCCTAAGGCGTATCATGAAGGGGCCGCTCCCCAGGGCCCCCGGTATCCCCCGTATCTAACCTCTCTGCGCTTCCTTATGGCAGGGGGGGCATGGACGGAGGAGGCTCTGCTCTACTTTGAAGACCTGACCCATTGCGCCCTATGGAAACCTCTAATGGCCAAGATCTCCAGCTTCCCCTCCCCGGGGGTCTCCAGCTTCCAGGTCCTGCTGTTTGACTCCTGCACTGACCCCGTGAGTCTCACCCCCCCATACAGATATTATAAACCCCCCCCCCCCCCCAGTCCTGCCACCCTGACTCCTGTATATGTGCCCGGGGCACTAAATCCATTATTACCCCACCCTTTAATACTCTAGATTCCAACCCCCCATGGCTTGTTGCCCCTACTTACCCCCCCTTGCTCCCCAGGTGACAGACATCAGGCAGAAGTTAATCGCCGGTGGGTTTGCGGTGGAAAGAAAGGAGAGCCCCCTGCGGGAGGATGAAGAGGGCTCATTGGTCGCTCGGCTACTGGTGAGTCCGGGGGGTAGGGAGTTAGTGTGCAGTCACCGATATGGCTGCTACATATTCACCTAAAGGGGTTGTTCCCCTGATGTAGAAAGTAATAGTCTTAAACAGTTTGCAATTGGTCTTTTTTTTCAGTTCAGGAGTTCTTCATTTTGTAGTTTTGGCAGCAATCTGGTTGCTAGGGCCCAAGTTACCTTAGCAACCAGGGAGTGATTTGAATAGGAAGGAAGGTAAGGAATAAAAAGTAACTATAACAATAAAACTGGAGCCTCACAGAGCAATAGGGTTTGGCTGCCGGGGTCAGTTCTCCTGTTGCTAGGGCTCAAATTACCTTAGCAACCAGGGAGTGATTTGAATGAGAGGCGGGTATATGAATAGGGGAGGGGCTGAATAGAAAGATAAGGAATAAAAAGTAACAATAACAATAAAACTGGAGCCTCACAGAGCAATAGGGTTTGGCTGCCAGGGTCAGTTCTCCTGTTGCTAGGGCTCAAATTACCTTAGCAACCAGGGAGTGATTTGAATGAGAGGCGGGTATATGAATAGGGGAGGGGCTGAATAGAAAGATAAGGAATAAAAAGTAACAATAAAACTGGAGCCTCACAGAGCAATAGAGTTTGGCTGCCGGGGTCAGTTCTCCTGTTGCTAGGGCTCAAATTACCTTAGCAACCAGGGAATGATTTGAATGAGAGGCGGGTATATGAATAGGGGAGGGGCTGAATAGAAAGATAAGGAATAAAAAGTAACAATAACAATAAAACTGGAGCCTCACAGAGCAATAGGGTTTGGCTGCCGGGGTCAGTGACCCCCATTTGAAATCTGCAAAGAGACCGAAGAGGTAGGCAAATAATATATAACAAATTAGATAATGAAGACCAATTGTGTATCTGTCCCATTAACGCTACCTCTGTGCTGCCCCCCCCAGGATGAAGTGACCAGCCTCTCCCTGGAACCAGAAACGGTCAGCTTCTCCCTGGAACCAGAAACTGTCAGCTTTTCCAGCCGGCTGGATGATCCCCACCTCCCCTCTGGTAAGGCTGAGAGTCCCCGGTGTCCCCTCAGTACGTTACACGGTACCCTATTGCCATATATGGACATTGGGGCCCAGTGGATACTGAGAGTTTGGGTTTAGTAATGGGGAGGCTGTAGGTAGAGTGTTTCTAGGGACCTACCAAGGGCGGCCATTTTCCTTGTGCCTAACCCCTGTGTGTGTGCCCAGTAGATGGCTCAATAGAACTGATGCGAGCAGATCCAGAACCACAAGCGGCACCCAGCTTGGGTCACAAGCCCAAAGTGACCTCCACCCCCGTGTGTTACTCGAGAGCGGAGGAAGAGCAGGAAGAGAGCCTGGAGAAGAGCATTGCCAAAATTACTCTTGGTGACAGTGAGGGGTCACTCGAATCGGGCACTACGGAGACGGCCTCTGAGAACGGGACCACCTCGTATGAAGGGTCCTCCAAAGACTCCTCCGTTGACTTAACGGGTTCTTTTACCTCTGAGGAACACAGCTTCAGCTCCTCCCCGCTAGAGGACAGCAGCATATACTCCCCCCGAGGCTGCTTCTACTACCTGACCGACGAGCCCACCTCCAGCTCCATCTTCTACAGCTCCACCTGCGACGACGTCATAACCATAAGCTCTGAGAGTGAGGGGGAGGAGCCCGGGCCGGATAAAGGACCTGCCGATAGGAAGAAGGCTGGCAATGGTGCTGGTAGGAGGTTCTGCTGTGGTCTCACTGGTGAATGGGATTCTGGGTACTGACTCTCCTTCTGGCACGGGTGATTGGCTTCCTCTGCTGTAGTCCCCTACACATTGGCAGGGCCCCTACAGAGACTGGAGATGTTCTACAGCCTCTCAAACCAAATGAAAGAGGCCCTTGGAGGTCTTTAAAGGGGAAGTCTGCCTACACTGTTATAGATAGGGAAGGGCCTATTAGAACCAGTTTCACTCTTTTTTTTTTTTTTTTTTTTTCTTCCTTTCCCTGTGTCTGACACGCCTGTAACCTCTGTATGTGATATTAACCCCCTCACCTCCCTCTCTCTCCCCCCTACAGACTCCCTGCAGAGCTCCGGGAGTGAGGACGATGTGATTTTGGTGGAAGACTGACCCCACGTTTTGGCTCAGAACCGGCCGCCCTGTTTTGCACTATAAAGTGGGACCAAATGGTTCCTGTTCCTGTACATATTTGTCTGTTAATAAAAGTTCTAATTAATTTAACATCAATGTGGGTTCTGGCTCGTTACTTGGGGTTATGTGGCGCCTCCATGTGGTCACTTCCTTCTGTTTGTAGGAGTTGGAGTGATACCCCCCCCTCACCCCCAGCAGCCGATCAGCAGAACAATGGGAAGGGAGCAAGATAGCAGCTCCCAGTAGGTATCAGAATAGCACTCAATAGTAAGAAATCCAAGTCCGGCTTGGGACTCCTCCAGTTACATGGGAGTAGGAGAAACAATAGGTTAGCTGAAAGCAGTTCTAATGTGTAGCGCTGGCTGAAAGCTCAGACTCAGGCACACTTTACTGCTGCGCTGCAAGTTGGAGTGATAAGGGTTAGGGAAAGGCCGGCTGGGGGTGCTGGGAGTTGTAGTACAGTAACGGGGAGTCCCCGCTCTATTCCCTGTAGCTGATGTGCATTTGCAGTAAGGGTTAGGGAAAGGCCGGCTGGGGGTGCTGGGAGTTGTAGTACAGTAACTGGGAGTCCCCGCTCTATTCCCTGTAGCTGATGTGCATTTGCAGTAAGGGTTAGGGAAAGGCCGGCTGGGGGTGCTGGGAGTTGTAGTTCAGTAACGGGGAGTCCCCGCTCTATTCCCTGTAGCTGATCTGCATTTGCAGTAAGGGTTAGGGAAAGGCCGGCTGGGGGTGCTGGGAGTTGTAGTACAGTAACGGGGAGTCCCCGCTCTATTCCCTGTAGCTGATGTGCATTTGCAGTAAGGGTTAGGGAAAGGCCGGCCGGGGGTGCTGGGAGTTGTAGTACAGTAACGGGGAGTCCCCGCTCTATTCCCTGTAGCTGATGTGCATTTGCAGTAAGGGTTAGGGAAAGGCCGGCTGGGGGTGCTGGGAGTTGTAGTACAGTAACGGGGAGTCCCCGCTCTATTCCCTGTAGCTGATGTGCATTTGCAGTAAGGGGGGGGGGGCGGGAGCCCCGGTGGGCCCTTCACCCCCCAGTCTGACCTTGACTGAGATCACCACAAAGATTCTATCTGTGCCTCAATGATCATAATTGCTGAGATTAACAAGATTCAGTTGGAATAAAGTTTATTGAAAAAAAAAAAGAGCCTAGTAAAGGAAAAGCCTTGATGATGTCAGGCCTTACCATGTGACCGCAGGCAGGAAAGATGCTCCTCCCCCTCGGAAACTTTCCCTCATTTCTCTCTGAGAATTTCTGACAGGCAGTTTAACAGGTTCATTCAGCTTATTAGACACTAAGGGGGAGTTACTATATGGAGGGTGTTGTGTAACTACAACTCCCACTGGCAGGTATAAGTGCAAAGCTGAAATACAGCAACAAGGAGAAAGGGAAGTGCAGGGTTAAAGCCACAGGGGCACATTAACCCTATGGGTCCCTACATTAGCCATTGTTTCATGTGTTGCTGTGAGGAAAATGCAAGATTATAAATGTCCGACACCTCAGCGCTGGGAGACAGGGGCTAGGGGAGCGGGTATTACTGTACTGAAGCGCAGGCGCCTCAGAATAATGTTTCTGTGAGGAAAGGTGAAACCCCATTAGGGGCTGGAGCGCTTCTCTCTCAGTATGGGTGAGGTGACTTTTATACTGCATTTGCCTCCATCTTGTTTAAAGCTCATTAGTGAGCAGGGAACAAACCCCGGCCCTTTATTCAGTAAGTGTGTGGGATAGTAAGGGGGTATAATAATGTATCGTTCGGTTTAGGGGAGGGCCATCCGCCTGGGCACCCTGGCAACCTGGCCGGCCATCTTGCCCCAGCATGCATCATGGGAGGTGTGCTGCACAAGGGAGCAGGGGCAAGAGTGCAGACTAGGGGGGGGGTTTGTGGCCCCTGAGGCTCCTCCAATGCTGCCCCCTCGGCGCTCTCTGCACTAGTGGAGCCATTTTAAAAAATGGAAATTCAGCTCTTAAAGTTACCAGGAGTGGATATTTGCCGGCCCTGCTGCCTGAGGCGAGTCTCATGGTACCTGACTAGGGGTAGGCAGGAGAGGTACCCGTCTGGCACCCAATATCATTGCACCCAAGGCAGCTGTCTCTTCTGCCTCCCCCCAGTTCCAGCCCTGGTTCCTTTATGCCCCCCTATTGTGCTGTCTGTGTGGGCAGTTCTGCCCCAGGATCAGTGCTCTCGGGTTCCAATATGGCCGCCTGTGGTTGTATGGAGGGGCCTTGCGCTCGCCCACAGATACCAGTCCTACATCAGTTAAACTCACATTATAAATGGAGGTTACTCAGCTGCATAGAAGCCATGGAGAGGGGGGGGGGGTTGTAAGGGTCCCAAACTTTATAACCTGGGATCAGAGTAGTTATGTCTGTCATGAGTTTGTGAGGGAGGGATTTGTTTCCAATGGGAACCATTTACTAGCGCAAGTAAAGAAAATATCAGGTTTTTAAGTCTGAATTATTATTATTATTATATTTAATATCTTTTTATTGATTTTATAAAAACAGAAAATAAACAAATGTAACCCTATTCTGGCTAATAATTGCCAGTACCGGCTAGTAGGTATGAGCACGGGCACATGTGACTCCAACACACAGGCTGGGCCTTCGCAAAACGGAAGAATTACACTTGAGAGGTGTTGCAGAACTACAACTCTCTACTGCCACAACGTGTATATAAGTAATTATGGACGCCAGAGGTTCTTTTGCATTGAACTAGAACTTGGTTTATTGATGGTACACAGCATATGCAGGGTTAATACTCACAGCTTTGAGGTAGAATAGCACATAAATGTCAAATGCAGTTGCAGATAGCAGAAATAGTATGGCACCACTATGGAGATAGGTATAGGGGATAGCCAGGAGTCCCAAAGGTAGTGTCTGCTTTATCTGGACTGGATCCCTACAGCGACGGTGGTTCAGGGGTTAATAACAGCCTAAATCCTATGTCTGACACTGCGGTCCCTACAGTAAGGCAGCAGAGCCTTGGGGGTACTAAACCCTCTATAGTCTCCTATGTGGGAGCGTATAGCTGCTCATACTAAATAGCCCTCAACTAAGTCCCACTCCTAAAGCTGCTATAACAGAGTCTAACCTGCAAATGACTACACCTCATTCACGGGGTCCCTGATCCCCAACTTAGAATCACTAGATGGATTGGCTTCCTCTAGGGCACAGACTTCTGGGCCCAGTTGAGAACCCAGGCTCGATGTGCAACCTGTTCTGAAGGATAGGAATGCCAAAGAGGAAGTGCCCACACCCTGCAAATCACTATATTACAGTGTGCAGGAAGTGGTCATCCTAACTAAAGGCCAATAAGTGCATAGTGACACATAACTAAAGTGGCAACATTACAATCTGCTCAGTAACAGCAGATAGCACAGTGTAGGGCTAAAGCCATAGGGAGCTTAGTTCCTATGGGTCCCTACATTCTCCCCCGGGAAAACCCATTCCGACCCGGCAATGAAGAGAGAATGCAAACACATATATCAAAACATTAGTTTGAAAATATTGCAAAATAAACAGTTCCATACAACCGCTTCCAGATAGTCTCTCCTGAGATCTATCACGACATAATGGATACTGCAAGAAAAGGCATAGTTAAGGCACAATAGTGAACTGTTACTGTTACTGGAACATATATACAACCCACATGAGTGTCTACCAGAGAACACTCAGGCCTATACTTAGAGAACCATGGGATAACTCCTGTCCCTGCTCAGGGTTTCCCAGGCACACACTTACAACTTGGGAGAGTCCTGCTGCCATCAGGCCCACCCAGGCACTTGCTTAGATTGTGGTGAGGTTTTACATAGTTCGTTACACAACCCCGGTTGGGTTTTTCTGAAAAGGAAAAATCATATAAAGCACATCTTAGCAGTGCAAACATGTAAGTGCAAACTTTAATCAACTGGCCCCACCAAAAACCATTCTTCAGTCAGTGCATCTCATCCCACCCTAGCCCAGTGTTCATAGAGTGCCAATTCTATGCACTTTGTAGGATATGAGAAGAGGTAGTAAGTCCCACCTTAATAGGCAAGTCAAAATAGAAGTTATGTTGTGGTGGGGGCTCAGCAGTCTTTTTTTAGAGCCAACTATTTACAAAGCTCAAATTAGTCTCTTAGGTGAGAGTGAATGAAAATTAGACAGCCCAACAACTTTGGGGCAACTGAGGAGATATGTGCAAGTCTCTAACTCATGTGAGTGAGTCCAAGCAAAATCTTTAAGGGAAGAGGTTCCCAATAATGAGAATTATCCAGGCATCCTAGAGCCACTGTGGGTATTCAGACTAGGGTCCCAAACCTCTCAACAGTGTCCTCGTAGGAGATATAGTACCTTGGATGCGGTTTGTCTATGCGAGCACCGCTGGGGAGCAACGCATTGATGCAGAAGTGCTTCTCCTCGCTGTATTTGCCGCAGCTTTTAACAAAATGCTTCATGATGGTACGGCCGTACCACCATTCATTTACTGTGTCGCACAAATAGGTGAGATCTTTCTCTCTTTTCTTTGGGTTTGCGTGGAACAAGCCGGCCGGCCCGATATCCTCGCGGCGACATAACTCCCCGTACAACCACTCCTCCAGGTGTCGATCCACTTTATCAAACACCCACTCAGGTGCATATGGCATGAAGTAGCCGTACAGATCTCGAACCCGGAAATTTATTATCTGTTGCACCCGGGAGACTGTGCGGAAGACTTCTGGGTTTGCTCTACCGGGGAGGACCCAAAAGGTACTCTCATCCACGTCTGGAAACCGTCGGATGGCAAGGTGCCTCTCACTTGAAGGGCCTACCTTGGTGCTGGTTGTAGCGGTAGTGTCGGTTTGTTGAGTCTCTGGGGGGTCATCCTGATCTCCCCATCCTGGAACTGACTCTGGGGCAGATTGTTCTGCAGGAGTATCAAGTACACTTCCTGAAGGTGATACCCCCAGAGTAGGTGATGGTCTGGAGGAGCCACGGCCGCGACCCCTCCCCCTGGCGGGTGGCTTGTTTTCAGCCGCATCGGAGTCGGAGGACCCCATGATGAGTGGGCCTTCCCCTGGCTGGCTCCCATAAACCTCGGACACTGACATGGGAAATGTGCCCTTTCTCCTCGCAATAGTATAGGAAGGTTTGCGTAGGTGGCTTGGAGACAGTCCAGTAATAGGCGCACATTCAGGCGCTGTAGCAAACTCTTTGTTAGGCTCTGTGGGTGACTCTATAGGTGGCTCAGTAGTATCCACTGGAGGGGTAGCTTCCCCTTTAATCTCTGTGTCTGTGGCGGCGATGGCCTTGGGAGACACACTGTCCAGGGCTGAGACCACTGAGGAGGCTGGTTCACTGTCCTCTGGCTCCACAACAACATTGAAGGGGCCATTCCAGCACTCCTTTGAGCAATGGGGGCAGATGGAGCTAAACTTGTCAAACTCCTTTATGAGCGCTTGCCCGCACTTCCCACAGTAAGGGGTCACTAGGTGGATGTTGTCCCGTATCACCCTTATGCCAAAGTTCCCTGCCCATGTGTATCTGGGCTCAAGCTTTACTTTGTCGGGCTCCCGGAATGAAAAGGGATACTTTACCCGGGGCATATCCAATTCCTCCCATCCGTCCCAGCCGGCGTCCGCCATTTTGTTATCCGGGTACAGATGCTGTGGGGTCCTGGAGGTAGTATCCGCCACAGTGAAATGTCCACAACAGCAGCCGCTGTGTTTGGTAGGTGTGGACTGTATGCTGTAAAAGCTTGGGTAGCTGTTAAAGGCTTTCTTAGCTAAGTCAGGTAGCGATGCTGCAAGAGCTATCTGAGATGCGTCCGCACTCTCAGCAAGTCTGGCACAAAATGGCGCTTGTGACATCATGTCCGGGCACCTCCCTACAGAACCGCACTTGATTGGCTGCCTTCCCCCACGTGACTGGGGTGATGGGCGGCGGTTTCTGCAGCGCGCGTCTCCTTTACCAAGATGGCGGCGGTTTACTTCGCGCCAAATATGGCGGCGCCCACAGCTTGCAGCGTGGAGTAGGAGATAGGCGCGAAAATCACAGAAATACAGTTTTAGTAGTCTGGGCACATGGGGCAATCGGGAAGAACCTCAAACCGAACCCACGGCCTTTTATACAGGTATTATTTCAAAGATCAGGCGCTTTGCTTTAGTGAGTCCGTAGCTGCAAAAGCGCTTGTCAGTCACTTTTCAATAAAGATAATACACGGCAGTGTGCAATAAGGGCCCCACGTTGGGCGCCATAAATGTAACCCTATTCTGGCTAATAATTGCCAGTACCGGCTAGTAGGTATGAGCACGGGCACATGTGACTCCAACACACAGGCTGGGCCTTCGCAAAACGGAAGAATTACACTTGAGAGGTGTTGCAGAACTACAACTCTCTACTGCCACAACGTGTATATAAGTAATTATGGACGCCAGAGGTTCTTTTGCATTGAACTAGAACTTGGTTTATTGATGGTACACAGCATATGCAGGGTTAATACTCACAGCTTTGAGGTAGAATAGCACATAAATGTCAAATGCAGTTGCAGATAGCAGAAATAGTATGGCACCACTATGGAGATAGGTATAGGGGATAGCCAGGAGTCCCAAAGGTAGTGTCTGCTTTATCTGGACCGGATCCCTACAGCGACGGTGGTTCAGGGGTTAATAACAGCCTAAATCCTATGTCTGACACTGCGGTCCCTACAGTAAGGCAGCAGAGCCTTGGGGGTACTAAACCCTCTATAGTCTCCTATGTGGGAGCGTATAGCTGCTCATACTAAATAGCCCTGAACTAAGTCACACTCCTAAAGCTGCTATAACAGAGTCTAACCTGCAAATGACTACACCACATTCACGGGGTCCCTGATCCCCGACTTAGAATCACTAGATGGATTGGCTTCCTCTAGGGCACAAACTTCTGGGCCCAGTTGAGAACCCAGGCTCAATGTGCAACCTGTTCTGAAGGATAGGAATGCCAAAGAGGAAGTGCCCACACCCTGCAAATCACTATATTACAGTGTGCAGGAAGTGGTCATCCTAACTAAGGGCCAATAAGTGCATAGTGACACATAACTAAAGTGGCAACATTACAATCTGCTCAGTAACAGCAGATAGCACAGTGTAGGGCTAAAGCCATAGGGAGCTTAGTTCCTATGGGTCCCTACACAAACATTATTTTAGGAATGTTAGAAAAGGGCAGGCAGAGAAATTGTGCGGGGGGGGGGCAGATTGTGGTACTTATTATGTGGCCATTACAATAATATTACACATTTCAGGTGCAGTTCAGAAGACGTGGGGGCTGTTGGTTTCAGAGTTAAGAACCCAGAGCATCCGGATACTGACCTATTTGTCCCGGGACCCTCTGGCAAGGTAGGTGGCTCTGTAGTATGGCAGGGCAGTATTCACTCCTCCCTTCCATGCTCTCACTGTAGCTATGGTGGGGCTGTTCCACTTAATGATCATTGGTTTGTTGGCGCAGTACAATAGTAGTTGTAACAAGGTTCTGCTTTGCACACAATGGCGCCGGTGAGTCCCATTAGTGCCACTGCTGCCCCCGGCGCTATTGTGAGGTAACTGGCACAGCCGCTCAGTAATAGGTGTATATATTGGGTGGGGCCGGCCCTCCGGCCTGAGGGGATCCCTGTAGGGTTGCAGCACTAATCCTGGGGACCTTATTGCACCATATCAATGAGTTTATTACTGAGTTTACCTCAGAATTTACTTCATCTTTTCTAGGTTAATTCTGCCGTATAGGGAGCGTAGCTCATTGTGAGAACTTAGTTTCCATGTCAGCAAAGATAGGATCTATATTAGTAGCCTTGTACTGGGTAACATCTTGTGGAATCTGAATACCAAGGGATTGTAAGGAATCTACCCACCTGAGGGGGGAGTCACTCAGGACAAGAGTAGTTCTTTGAGGTCTAAATCAATGGTCAGCCAATGAATGGGCAGAGTTCTGCCTTTTGCTCCCACACTACTTCCTGTTACAGTTAGAGCTGCATCACTTCCTGTCAGCTGATCTCTGAGGGAGCACACAGCCCATCGCAAAATGGCGTCTCAAGGGAAAGATGTAAAAGATGTATATTTCTTTATTGCACCATTGGTGGTGCCTATAGCCCAAGGCTCTCACTGTTACTGCATTGTACAAATGTACCGCACTGAGTATACAGGCGCCGCTATATAAACACACTGTGCCCATTGGCTGTAATGGTTCCTCCCCATCTCTGAGATGCCGGCTTTATGCCTAAATGTCAACAATTATTTTTGTATTCAAAAAGCCTTTATTAACAACAATGAAAGGTTACAGCGTATATCTTTGGTATGTTCGTGAATAGAAAAATCAGAGAAAAGTTTACTCCTTGATAATCATTAGCAGAAAAATAGCTCTAAATGTCAACAATTGTAGGAATTTCCTGAGACAAGTCTCACGCAGGGAACATTTCATGTGAAAATTTGAATGACTTCCATAAATGCAAAAGAAAAGAGAATGTAACACTACAGGGAGGCAGCGTTAGATTAAGGAGTGGGAAGAAAATGGCTGCTTACTGCCCCGGTTTGTCCCACCCATAATGGGCAGTGGGTTTGGTGGGTTTCATACCCCCATTAAAATAGACTGATAAAGGGCAGGATACGACCACTGCCTAAATCTGTCCCACTGGGAGGGAGGGTCACCGTGTGAGTTTGGCCACTTGTCCATTTCTTCCACACATTCCCATCATCATCATCATCATCATCATCATCATCATCATCATCATGTATTTATAACATTAACTTATAACAAACAGGGGCCTTACAATAATTCACCAAACAAAGATTACAGAGTAAATCATTAACCTGCTAATAGTAATAATGTTTCTTTCCTGAGCCTGGATCAGCTGGTACTGTTACACTATTTCTCTATATCTCCCCCTAGTGCTCAGGGGCTGTCACTGCACTTACTAATGATTCTCACCCAGACATCTTCATCACCATCATCACTACAATAATAAGGACCACCCTGCCGTGCCCCGAATGCAGCATGAAGGGGCTCAGTGAAGGAGGCAGTGAAGGTGTGTAAGTGCCTGATTGGCTCACTCAGCTCATAAAAGGACACAAGTCCGGCCTCATAGTCCAACCTGATCCTGATTCTCCTGTAGGAAGGCTTGAGAGGTAAGTGTGTGCTTTTACCTCTATGTCTCACTGAATATTTATCTTTATATATAACTAAACACCAGGATTTGTTGTTATCCCCAATCTCTCCATCTCTCTCCATACTGGGATAGGCCACACCTACCCGCCGCTCCCCTGACTCACTGACCTCCATTTCCCAGTAATGTCGCCCTGAGGGGAAACTCCTGGTGCTTAAAGCCTGAGGGGTCTTAAATCTCTCTGGGGTTTCTGGGGGACTTTTAGAGGTTGAAGACAAGGAAGCAGATTTCCTGTCCCCTGATATAGATAGATAATTCCCAGCCGTGTTTATATCCAGTACCAGGTCTGTAGCCTCCTGCCCAGGGGACTGCCATCCCTTTACCCCAAGTACAATCTGATCCAACCCTGTGAGTAATGTCTCTGAGATCCGACCCACATCCAGATCCCCTACAGCCGGGGCATTTATATCCTCCATCTTTCTGCTCTTTCTGTTGCCCCCCTCAGCCTCATAAAATTCAGCCCCATCAGGTTCCCGTGCCTGTAGGACAGTGAGTGGAGCTGCCATGTTGCACAGCTCCTCAATGTGACGGGTCTTCATGTACAGCTCGTCCTTCTTTATCTCCAGCTGATGGATCAGCTCAAGGAGTTTGAGGGAAATCTTCTCTTGTTGCCAGGAGATGTCCCTCAGGAGTTGCTTCTCTAGGGCTTCCAGCCATTTCCTGATGCCCCTAAACAGGGCAGTGACTCTCTCTGTCTCTCCGGCTGCTTTCCCCGGCACTTCCCTCAAGCGCTCCTGCAGCCTCTGGATTTGCCCCTCAGTCTCCTCTCTCTCGGGGCTCAGTTTCTCCAGAACTTCCCTCAGTTTCTCTTTCTTCTTCTCTGAGGCCTCACTCAGTGTCTCCACCCTGTGGTCCCTGTGCTCCCCCACCCTGTAGCACGAGGCACAGACACAGACTCCATCCTGGGGGCAGTAATACTCCAGCAGCAGCTCTGGGTGCTTGGGGCAGTGTCTGTCCCTCTGGGAGGGGGTGGGGGCAGTTAATTCATGTTGTGTAATATTGCTGTGTGCTGTGGCATGTTCATAGCACAGAGACATGTTACACAGGAGACATGTAGAGCAGGCAGTAACCCGGCCGGATCTACAGTCAGTAACAAGGGAGTAGTAGATTGAAGTACAGTAGATCCCAGGCCCATGCTGCTCGGGGGGAGTAGGGAGGAGACGCTGCACTAAGCTGCTCAGTGTCACATTTATTTTCAGTTCTGGGCGCCCCCAGTACCTGTGTCTGCATTCCGGGCAGGTCAGATCCTCCTCTATCCCCTCCTGCCAGTCCCAATATCTCCCAATACAGACCCGGCAGTAGTTATGGCCACAGGGCAGGGTTACAGGGTCGGTGTAGAACTCCCGGCACACAGGGCAGCTCAGCTCATCTCTCAGATCAGCAGCCGCCATCACTGGGAGCAGGAAGTATAAATGAGGCAGAGACAGGGGGCGGGGCCTGATTCCTACTCAGCTCCTCCGTTACTTGTGACTTGGTTATTTAGTGATGTAAATGATGACATGGAGTAAAAGTGAGATATTTACCGACTGACAAACCCTGCTCTATTCCCTGTTTAAAGGTTACCATACGCGTTAAGATCCGACTAAATTTTTTAACCTGCCTGATCGATATCTGGCCGATTTCAGGCCAGATATCTGTCGGGCAGGCCCGTTATTAGTGCCCCTACATGGGCCGATTAGTGGCCGAATCGGTTTAAGGGACCAATATCAGCAGCTAGAATCGGCCCGTGTATGGGCCACCTTATGTCTTACCCAGACTGAGAGTAGAACGAGGGCTCACAGGCGGCTCTCATACACACACTAGCACTGGGGGTACTGGGAGTTGTAGTACAGTAACGGGGTGTCCCCGCTCTATTCCCTGTAGCTGATGTGCATTTGCAGTAAGGGTTAGGGAAAGGCCGGCTGGGGGTGCTGGGAGTTGTAGTACAGTAACGGGGAGTCCCCGCTCTATTCCCTGTAGCTGATCTGCATTTGCAGTAAGGGTTAGGGAAAGGCCGGCTGGGGGTGCTGGGAGTTGTAGTACAGTAACGGGGTGTCCCCGCTCTATTCCCTGTAGCTGATCTGCATTTGCAGTAAGGGTTAGGGAAAGGCCGGCTGGGGGTGCTGGGAGTTGTAGTACAGTAACGGGGAGTCCCCGCTCTATTCCCTGTAGCTGATCTGCATTTGCAGTAAGGGTTAGGGAAAGGCCGGCTGGGGGTGCTGGGAGTTGTAGTACAGTAACGGGGAGTCCCCGCTCTATTCCCTGTAGCTGATGTGCATTTGCAGTAAGGGTTAGGGAAAGGCCGGCTGGGGGTGCTGGGAGTTGTAGTACAGTAACGGGGAGTCCCCGCTCTATTCCCTGTAGCTGATGTGCATTTGCAGTAAGGGTTAGGGAAAGGCCGGCTGGGGGTGCTGGGAGTTGTAGTACAGTAACGGGGAGTCCCCGCTCTATTCCCTGTAGCTGATCTGCATTTGCAGTAAGGGTTAGGGAAAGGCCGGCTGGGGGTGCTGGGAGTTGTAGTACAGTAACGGGGAGTCCCCGCTCTATTCCCTGTAGCTGATGTGCATTTGCAGTAAGGGTTAGGGAAAGGCCGGCTGGGGATGCTGGGAGTTGTAGTACAGTAACGGGGAGTCCCCGCTCTATTCCCTGTAGCTGATCTGCATTTGCAGTAAGGGTTAGGGAAAGGCCGGCTGGGGGTGCTGGGAGTTGTAGTACAGTAACGGGGAGTCCCCGCTCTATTCCCTGTAGCTGATGTGCATTTGCAGTAAGGGTTAGGGAAAGGCCGGCTGGGGGTGCTGGGAGTTGTAGTACAGTAACGGGGAGTCCCCGCTCTATTCCCTGTAGCTGATCTGCATTTGCTGTAAGGGTTAGGGAAAGGCCGGCTGGGGGTGCTGGGAGTTGTAGTACAGTAACGGGGAGTCCCCGCTCTATTCCCTGTAGCTGATGTGCATTTGCAGTAAGGGATAGGGAAAGGCCGGCTGGGGGCGCTGGGAGTTGTAGTACAGTAACGGGGAGTCCCCGCTCTATTCCCTGTAGCTGATGTGCATTTGCAGTAAGGGATAGGGAAAGGCCGGCTGGGGGTGCTGGGAGTTGTAGTACAGTAACGGGGAGTCCCCGCTCTATTCCCTGTAGCTGATGTGCATTTGCAGTAAGGGTTAGGGAAAGGCCGGCTGGGGGTGCTGGGAGTTGTAGTACAGTAACGGGGAGTCCCCGCTCTATTCCCTGTAGCTGATGTGCATTTGCAGTAAGGGTTAGGGAAAGGCCGGCTGGGGGTGCTGGGAGTTGTAGTACAGTAACGGGGAGTCCCTGCTCTATTCCCTGTAGCTGATGTGCATTTGCAGTAAGGGTTAGGGAAAGGCCGGCTGGGGGTGCTGGGAGTTGTAGTACAGTAACGGGGAGTCCCCGCTCTATTCCCTGTAGCTGATGTGCATTTGCAGTAAGGGTTAGGGAAAGGCCGGCTGGGGGTGCTGGGAGTTGTAGTACAGTAACGGGGAGTCCCCGCTCTATTCCCTGTAGCTGATGTGCATTTGCAGTAAGGGGTAGGGAAAGGCCGGCTGGGGGTGCTGGGAGTTGTAGTACAGTAACGGGGAAGTCCCCGCTCTATTCCCTGTAGCTGATGTGCATTTGCAGTAAGGGTTAGGGAAAGGCTGGGGGTGCTGGGAGTTGTAGTACAGTAACAGGGAGTCCCTGCTTGATTCCAATGTTATTAATAGGGAAAAATGATACCAATATAGGAAGGATGCTTTTTTTCCAGAAAAGATGGCAACCCTATCTGCTGGTGGGGCACAGGTTGGTGACATCTGAAGCACCGGCCCTATTGGCGCCACATTAAGATGGTGGAAGGAGCCTGCTGGTTCCTGAGGGAGGTCTCCGATTGGGTCTGTTGGACCAGGAGGTTGGGGAATCTGTGTGCTGGGTGGGTTCAGGCCTACGCTTGGTCTTTGCCCCGTGTGGCATAAGCCTAAGATTGATTTTCTTATTGAATTTAATCTTCCCCATTACATTTTTTAAAATACATGTGGCCTCCAAACCATTAAGGCTCTGGCACACGGGGAGATTAGTTGCCTGCGACAAATCTCCCTTGTCACGGGTGATTAATCTCCCCGAACTACCATCCCACCAGTGAAAATGTTAGTCGCCGGTGGGATGGCAGACGCTGTGCAGGCGACTTCTGCAAATTGCCGGTGGGATGGTAGATTGGGGAGATTAGTCACCCGTGACAAGGGAGATTTGTCGCAGGCAACTAATCTCCCCGTGTGCCAGAGCCCTTACTGGGCTAGAGCAGTTTCCAAATATTTACTGCAAATGCAGGTCAGTTACAGCAGGGGTCACCAAACTTTTTAGCACCACGGCCCAAAAAAAGCACCAAGGCAGCAAAAAAAAATTTCCACGGACCAGAGGGGAGGGTGGCGGGGCGCGTCGCGTAATGCATGCGACGCACTGGGGGGGGGGTGTGCCCATTGGGGACCCATGAGTTACAGGGAACAGATAAAGGGCTGCAGTTTCCTTGTGATTGGGTCACATCACAGATAACAAGGAACTTGAGCTGAGATGAAATCAGGCCCCGTCCCCTGTCTCTGCCTCATTTCTACTTCCTGATTCCAGTCATGGCGGCTGCTGATCTGAGAGATGAGCTGAGCTGCTCCCTGTGCCGGGAGATCTACACCGACCCTGTAACCCTGCCCTGTGGCCATAACTACTGCCGGGGTTGTATTGGGGGAACAGGGGGAGAGCAGGGGGAGAGGAGGGAGGAACCTTCCTGCCCTGAATGCAGACAGACATTTACACACAGACCTGAACTGAAAAAAAATGTGACTCTCAGTAAGATCTGTCAGGGCTTCCGTTCTACCCCCCCAGGGCAGGGGGGTGCCGGGAATATCTGCCCTACCTGTGATTCTCCTGTAGCTGCCGGTACCTCCTGTCAGAACTGTGACCCCTCTCAGTGGGGTATTAACCTGCCTGTAGGGAGCGGCCCAGCAGAACCTGCACCTACTGACCCCACCAACTCCCCCAGGAACAGAACCTGCCCTGCACACCCACAGATGGAGCTGGAGTATTACTGCCCTCAGGATGGGGCCTGTGTCTGTGTGTCCTGTTGGCTGGAGGGAGACCATGTGGGCCACAGGGTGGAACTGCTGAGTGAGGCCTCGGAGAAGAAGAAAGAGACACTGAGGAAAGATCTGGTGGAACTGAGCCCAAAGACAAAGTTGATTGAGGGGATAATCCAGGGGATACAGGAGCGCTTGAGAGAAGTGACAGAAAAAGCAGCCGGTGAGACAAAGGGGGTCACTGCCCTGTTTAGGGACATCAGGGAAGAGCTGGAAGCCCTAGAGAAGCGACTCCTGAGGGACATCTCCAGGGAACAAGAGAAGGTTTCCCTCAGACTCAATGATCTGATCCAGGAGATGGAGACAGACAAAGAGGAGCTGTCCAGGGAGATCCATCACATTGAGGAGCTGTGCAACATGGCAGATCCACTCACTCTCCTACAGGCACCGGAACCTGATGGGGCTGAATTTTATGAGGCTGAGGAGGGAGATAATGAGGACAGGGAAATGGAGGCTATAAATGCCATTGGTGTGGTGGATCTGGATTTGGGTGGGATCTCGGAGACATTACTCACAGGGTTGGATCAGATTGTGACTGAGGCAAAGGGAAGATTCACCTGGCAGGAGGCTACAGACCTGGTACTGGAAGCAGAGGAAAGTAATGAACTTTTATCAGAGGACAGGAAAGCCGTATCCTACACAGCTGATCGTAGGTATAATCCTTACTGCGATATTTTCGCAATAGTGTCTAGACACCCATGGTTAAGCACCAGGAACTTTTCCTCAGGGCGACATTACTGGGAGGTAGAGGGCAGCGGTGTGAGATGGGAAGTGGGGGTGACTTATAGCGATGAAGCTATGGATGAAATTGATTCTGATGAAAGTAGTGAGTGGTATCTATCAATAATCTGTGATACATATAATGTGCCAGAGGGAAATAATCACATTGCTTTACCTCTCAGGCCTTCATGTGGCAGAATCAGGATCTCATTGGACTATGAGGCCGGAGTTGTGTCCTTCTATGAGCTGAGTGAGCCAATCAGGCACATATACACTTATACTGATTCCTTCACTCTGCCCCTTCGTGCGGCATTCTGGGTACGATCGGGCAGTGTGAGAATCACTAGTTAGGGCTCTGCCGGGAGCTGGTCACTGGGGGAAATAACCAGTTAAACTGTACTGTGCATTCATTACAGCCGGGATGTTCCCCTTTGAGATAACTTGTAGTATTATGTAGAAAGCAATAAAAGGAAGATAAATAGGCAGTGGTGTGAATGAGAGGCTGGTATATGAATAGGGGAGGGGCTGAATAGAAAGATAAGGAATAAAAAGTAACAATAACAATAAAACTGGAGCCTCACAGAGTAATAGTTCTTTGGTTGCCGGGGTCAGTGACCCCCATTTGAAAGCAGAAGATGAAACCATTCAGATAAGGGCGGCACCTGAGCCATGGGCCCTGCTTATGATCTGATCATTGCCCTGGGGGCCAAACAATTGGATCAGCCCAGTTTGGTTTACTGTGTGGGCAAATATCCAATAGTTTGGCAAACTTGGCTAATGAGCAGCTCCATCAGGGTGTGGCCATGGCTTAAAGGGGAACTAATTAATCATTCTTTAAATGAACCATCACATCATGTTAATAAAGTTTCTATGTCATGTATTCTAAATGTTACTCAAATATAAAAATATAATTTATACTGATTTCATTGAAAGTTTTATACTATATTATTTTGCTTTGATAAAATTATAGCTCAGCTTCCCTGTGAGTGGCACCTACGGTATTATGGCGCATACGGTAATATGGCACAGCTAGGTGCGACACAGGCAGTTACCCTATCACCTATACAGCCGCTAACTCTTTAATTAGCTACTAATACAACTGGTTTGTATAGTAAGATACAGCCTATGCTTATCATTATACCCCATGCTGGCACCGTATATACCAAACCCTTTGTCATACTGTTTTTTTTTTATTTTGCATATGTGGAATCTGATTGTTACAGAAATAAATAAAAACAAATTTAAAATACCATGTTGTACAGTTATTTCGGTTATAGTGGTCCCATGCCCGTTGCCTCCGGCCAGCTCTTAGGTCAGGGTCGGATTCATTTGCATAACAAGTCTGTCCTCCCTGTCATTGGCTGTTGTGCTGTCAGTCATTAGTGGTTTACTGAATACAAACCTCCTGCTTTCTTCTCAGACCCCCCAGGTCCCCCACAAAGTCATGTGAAATATACAGCATCGTTACCGGTGTCGGCAAAGACTTCCTTCCTCGTACCCTGACTGTCCCCATTCCTGCCCCCTCCTTACTCCGACCTCCCCCCAGAAACACTCTGACAGCTTGTAGCTCTCTAACCTCTTAGTCAGTTAGTGACTTTATAGGGGGCCCATGGGACATACAGTAACTGTCAGTTAGTTTGTGAGCCTGCAGGTCAGATGCAGAATAACTGACAGTTATGTGCCATATGCCCCCCCCCCCTCCAGTTACTGATTGGTTACTGACTGCTAACAGCTTAGAGAGCTACACACATGCTGTTCAGTGGCGAAAGTCTTGGACACATGAGCATCGGAGCCCATGCCTTCGGGTAGGACTCACAGGCGATAATTCAATATCATCTGTTTATTTGAAGAAAAATATGGGGTTTTTTTAAACTTTTTTTTTTTAGATATTCAGAAGCTTATATCTTGCTACAGAACTGGAATTCCACAAATGTACACAAAATTTCAGAAAAAAGGGGGGGGGGGGGGAATGATGAATTCAGTGACTTAAAGATGACAAAAAGCACCAAAAATGACATTTACTGCAATCCACACCAATGGCATTTATAGCCTTTGCTTTCTATATATGTGTATATCTATATATTATCATCATATCTATCCAGTTAGATAATTTGATTTTCACGATAGTTCCCCTTTAAGTATGATACCCGTGAGTGCCAAACGTGGTGCCAGCAAATCCTGCACCCAGGCCCACGCGTCTCTAGTTACCCCCTTATATACACCTGTGTGCCCCTCCCCTGGTAACAGAGCAGGAAGGGATTTGGGGAAAGTGGGGGTGTCAGGGGGTGAAACTGAATGAGACTGTTTGGGGATCCACTCTCCCGCCCCCTTTCTGAGTTGGGATCTCATTACAAGTAACTGATGGATAAATATTTATTGCAATAGCTATCAGCCAGTAATGAAACTATAGGGGACTGGGAAGTAATATGGTCGCCCCTTTTTCCTGGCTGCCCCCTAGTCATTTAGACGTCTTATGCTAGAAACAAAGTCAAAGTATGACCAGTATAGTTCTATAGTTTGGCTGCAATGTGTTACAATATATACAGCCATGTGCCCTGGGCCATTTTGTGCAGAAGCCCACCTGAGCAGGCAAGTGGGGCACAGTATCACCTAGACTTATGGCTAGATAGATCAGGATATACTCTGGAATAGGTCTCACTAGGTGTGACAGACAGTTAGGGCTAGTTTGAGAGCATCTTTGACTCCAACGAGGATTATCAGTGGGATTAGAGATCCCAGGGTTTACTATTGCCCAGAAGTAGGGACCAAGTGTACAGACTCAGTGCCAGATAGAGAATTGCCTGGGTTCCACTTGGAAGGCGAATCCCGAAAGCTGGGGGTGGCGAGGGCCCAGGCCTGAGAGAAATAGTCTCATTCTAAGGAGTTTTAATCATCATAGGCTTAGTCCTCTCCCTAATTCACCTCAAGGCTTCTCCTAACCAAAAACCATTGCTCTTGGCCCTATAGTTCAGGCTTTTAGGGTGAAGACAACTAGCTGCTACAACTACTTGTAGCAGCTAGCAAAACAGACAATGCTGATCATTTACTGATAACTGTCTCTACATCTGTTTTAGCAGAGGCAATTCTCAGTATTGTCTATGGCAGGGGATTTTCTGGCGTTTAGTAGTTCAGCTGTTCAACCCTCTTTCTGTGCAGGGGGGGGGGGGCATTTTTTTTACAGACCTCCTTCTACAAAATCCTCCAAAGGGTTATCAAGCCAGGCCAAGGCAGACTCTTTAAGCAGGTACCTAAGTTGCACTTTTTCTGCTAATATACAAATAAGAGCCATTTGGTTTAACCCCCTTGGTCAAAAAATAACCAATCCTAATAAGGGTGATGGAACATGAATGTGATGGGTGCCCCCCCCCCGTGCCAGTAGCAGGGACTGACTGTTTATGTATATAGTTTTACTTTGGTTGCAGTCAGTACAAGGTCTTTATGAATAGATCCGGCATTGTGTAATGGTGCCTCTCCTCAGAGTGAAGGAGTCTGTGAATTCCAACAGCCAATGGAGGCCAACTGTATTCACTGGCCAATCAGAGGAGCTCAAGAGAAGAAGCTGGTGACTGGGGACTTGCCAGTTGAAGTTTTCAGTTAGGAGTTTTTGCTAGATCAAATAAAGAGGTTATTTCTCTTGCAATTGTGGTTGCTGGTGAGCAGTCATTGATTAGATCACGGTGCCTCCCGTGACAGAAAGTGCTGGCAGCGGTGGGATCATTTTTATGCAGAGACTGTTCCCAGAACCACATACAGTGGAGCATGAATTGGCTGAACTTCGAGTCCCCATTCTCAAGGGTCTGTGTAAGAATAGGGGAATCAAAACTACTGGTCTAACTAAAGCCCAGATGGCAGCCCAACACACAAAGGCTACTCAGCCAGGGCTGACAGATAGGGCAAGTTTATTAGTGGAGCAGGAAGAGGAGCAGGAAAGTCCGTCCCCAACCCAGATGACACATTGATGAAATTGATGCTGAGACTGAGCTGCCAATACACAGGGCAGCAGTGTGTAAAGGGGAGTATGACCCCACTATGGTGAAGTATCAGTGAAGGTTTACAGATCTGGGATTGGGCCTCACTGGTTCAGAACATCTTAAACTGCTGGGAATTGACCATTCAGGAGGAGCAGATGAGTTCCACTTCCCACTCTGAGCACAGAACGACTGCAGCGTCAACCCTTACAGCCCCTCCCTATCATAGAGGAGCCATTTTGGAGGGTGGCTGTAGATTTGATTTTACCATTAGCAAAGCCCAGCCAAACAGGGAAACTGTACATATTAACTGTAGTGGACTATGCCACCCGTTACCCAGAGGCCATTGCTCTCAAGCGAACTGATGCTGTGCCAGTGGCTGAGTTGGATTCCCAAGTGAGATATTATCTGACCAAGGCCCTCAGTTTATATCCCAGATTCTGCAGTGCTTATGGCAGAGGGGTGGGGTAAAAGCAATCCATTCAACCCCATATCATCCCCAAACCAACAGACTGTGTGAAAGGTTTAATGGGTTTAAAACTATGCTAAAGACCTTCAGATGAGAAAGACTGGGAACGTTACTTGCCGCACCTCTTGTTTGCATATAGGAAAGTTCCGCAAGAGTCCACTGGGTTCTCACCTTTTGAACTACTGTATGGGCGATGAGTCCATGGTCCTCTAGATCTGCTAAGAGAGTACTAGGAAGGGTAAAACCAAGCAAATGCAGAGCCATTTATAACATATGTACTTGAATTCTGAGAAAAGCTAGACCAGATGGCCCGTCTGGCCCATCAAAATCTTTCCATAGCTCAGCAATGGCAGAAGGCTTGGTATGACCATGATGCCTGTGAAAGGATATTTCTACAAGGTGATCAAGTTCTCCTTCTGTTCCATCTCGTAAGGACAAGCTGCAAGCTGCTTGGGATGGTCCTTATGTAGTAATACATCTCCATGACACCACTTATGTTGTATCCCCACACAGTGCCCCCCAACAATGTAGAACTGTACATATTAATATGATTAAACCCTATTATGATAGAGGTGGAATGGTTTTAGCCATATGCAGCCTACCCTTAGAGCATTCTGAGGAGTCCAGTATTCCTGATTTACTGCCTGATCCACAAAATCCGTCTGATGCCTACCCAATGCCCAGGATAGATGAGCTTCTGGATTGTCTTGGGGGGGCCGCTACCTAACCACATTAGATCTCAGTCGGGGTTACTGGCAAATACCTTTGGCCCTGAGGCACAAGTTAAATCTGCCTTTATAACCCCATTTGGGTTGTATCATTCAAGGCCATGCTGTTTGGCATGAAGAATGGACCTGCAACATTTCAGAGTCTGGTAAGTGAATGTCAAAGCTTTGCCCAGGCTTACCTGGATGACATCACTGTCTATAGTAACACTTGGGAGGAACATCTTCACCACTTACAACAAGTTTTAGAGAGGATCCAGAAGGCTGGCCTTACACTACGCCCAGACAAGTGCCAGTTTCCTGTGGTGGAAGTTCCTTATCCCCAATAATGGGGAAGCCTGGTAACACCAATTCTGTGACAGGTGCCCCCCGTGCCAGTAGCAGGGACTGACTGTTTATGTATATAGTTTTACTATGGTTGCAGTCGGTTCATGGTATTTATAAATATAAATATACCAACGCCAGTGTGGGCACGTCGCCATCAAAGGAAGCTGTGCTATCCCCGCACCCTCGCGCTGCTTGAGCCACATGGGCTGTGTAGTTATGGCACAGGGAGATTGTCTGTCCCCGCTGGTGTGAGCAGAGCAACTTCTCCTGAGTTGGACCAACGGGCGCTACTGACTGCAACTTGGCAGCAAATGTAGCCTTTAACTTCTGCATAAGGGGAAAGGCAGGGATAAGGCAAAAGGGCTGATTCACTAAAGTGCGTTAATTTTTATCGAATGCTTTTTTGCGTTAAAATAGATGTGAAAATTAACGCGTGATTTGCTACAGTATTATCGCATGCGTTAAGTCGCATATCGCATGCGTCAATTTCTGCGCCGAAATAACACTAACGCATGATTCACGAACACTTAGATGCGCTAAATATCACATTTGTCTGTGCGAAAATTAACCCCTACTTGAGGCAGGTGATAATTATAGAAAAGTACAGTTAATGAGCTTTTGGCAATAAAATATGGACTTTGCGCGTTTTTTCGCACGCGGCAAAAGTTTGTACGTGGTGCGTTGATTAGCGCTCATTGCGTCCAATACCGCATGAAAATAGTCTTCGCGACTAAAATAACGCACACAGTATCGCGCGTAAATTAACACAAGTATGCTTTTAGTGAATCGTGCGTTAAGATGCGAAAATTTAGACGCGATAAAAATTTTACTGCATGCTAGAAATAGCGCTCGTTTTACCGCACTTTAGTGAATCGGCCCTAAAGTTGTTTATTTCTCACAGTGGGGAGACAAGCCTATAGAAGCAAACAAGTAATTGTATGTATGTATATCTTTATTTATAAAGTGCTACTTATGTACGCAGTGCTGTACAGTAAATAATTGTCTGCAGATGATTGTCTGATTCGCACAGGACAGGGTGTCAGACTTCTTATAGTTTCTGTAAGTCATTTGATCAAACCCCCCTTCACTTCCGTTTATTCGGGGGCTAAACAGGCACATCTGCAAATGTCAGCATGTCGGTTATTTCCAAATGTCAGCGTCGGTTATTTCCAAATGTCAGCGTCGGTTATATAAAAAGGAAGTCAACATATAGGAACAGGAAGCTGCAGTTTCACACATTTCAGCACATGATACTTCTTAAGTATTAACTCTTCATTTTCCACACACCATGTCAGACACAGGCCTCAAAGCCAATGGGAAAGGATTTAAAGGGAAAGGTGTTTTATTCTGTTCCTTTTATTGAATAGGATTGTTGTTAAAAAAAACCCAATAAATAAAACTGCTGGAAATCTAAAAATGACTCCAATGACTTGTGCTGCAGCTCGTTGGCTTTGCCTGTGTGAGTCGCATCTATTTCAGCTCAATAGCTGCCTACCCGGGCTGGTACCAGTAGAACTTGGCTCACACAGGGCTCTCTCACCCAGACTGGGCCTTCCAAGGGGGTTGTGCAACTGCACCTCTCTTGCTGCTATACAGACAAATAAAGACAGAGGTTCTTGCAAACAAAACGGGTTTATGTAACACCCACAGGGTTACTCACAGCACTGCCTCTTAGGGGCAAGTGGTACAGGCAATAGGGGGCAATACAGGCTGACACCCCCCTGGGGACCTGGATCCCCTAGGAGAATTCTCTATCCTGATTCCCTACCCACTGGGATCCCTACACTACTGGCAAAACTGCCAGTCCTATGTAGGAGCTCAGAACTGCTCTTTCTAGCTCCACCCTAACTGCCTTACACCCCTAGAGCGGTACTGGTACGGGGGCCCAACCCTAACTGCCTTATACCCCTAGAGCGGTACTGGTACGGGGGCCCAACCCTAACTGCCTTACACCCCTATAGTGGTACTGGTACGGGGGCCCAACTCTAATGTGTTGTTGCATGGTGTTGTTTATCTCGGTACTGTGTTGCCGGGCATGGTGTTGTTTATCTGTGGCTCAGACTGCTGCCCTATCTGCTACCCCTCTCCCCTCCACTGACCCCCAATGACAGTAAGTGCAGCTATGAATAAATATATTATATAAACAGGTCTTTTACAGCAATTAGCTGTTTATGGGGTTTTTGAATTGAATATACCTTTATTGTCATTGTCACACAGTAAACAACAAAATTAAAAGAAGCAAAACAACTCAAAGCGAAGGCATAATAGCAGAAATACCACATGCAGCTAAACTTTACTATCCCATATTTAAAGCCATAATTGCTTTTGGATAGAAAATATTTCTCAGCCAATTTGTCCTGCTTTCATTACTTTATATCTCTTCTCTGATGGCAAGAGCTGAGAGACAGGGCTGGGTGAGTCCAATCATGTACAGTGTCCATAGCTTTTTTTACAACATCGGGAGATGTTGTTCCAGGGTGGGGAGCGGACAATCAATTATTTCCTCTGCTGCCCTAGCAACCCTATGGAGCTGTCAGGCAATTCGCGTGTCTTGCCGGAGGCCTCCCGATTTGCGCATGCGCATTAATTTGCGCGCGCCTGTGTGTATCTGCGTGCGTCCGTTGACACGGTCACATCAACGTGCGCACGCTTTTCATGCGTAAACGGACGCATGCGCATTGCGTTTAAATAGACGCCGTGGCCAGTGCGAGGTGATCGTCTTTACTGATTGACACTAAGCGGTTCCTGTTCCTGATTCTGGTTTCCCTCCTGACCGTCGATTGAATTCTCGGTTTTTGACTTCGACCTTGTACTTTGGTTCTCCTGTTTGCTGCCTGTCCTGACCTTCAGCCTGCCTTTGTGACTTCGCTTTTGCCTGATCCCGGTACCTGTTTTCCGCATCAAGCAGAGACCTGTGCGCCAGTTACTAGCACCTCTGCTATTCCTTATCTGAGCTCACCCTGTCCCACAGTACTCAGTGGGAAGCATATGGGAGTGCTTCTATCATCTTTCCTTGTATCTCAAGCATTTGGCAGAAGTGCAGCCACCAAACCACACACATAATCCATACATAAGTATGCTCTCCATGGAACAATGATAACAGGCAAGAAGCAAATTTTTAGGTAGATGGTTTTCCTCAAAACTCTCAGAAAGTATGCTTGCTTTAGCAGCCCTTTAATGTTTGCACTCCATCAGATCGTCCCCCAACTCCATTCCCAGGAATTTAAACACCAAAACCTTCTCCACATTCGTTCCATCAATAGTGAGTGGCTCACAGTCAATCTTATTTTTCCTAAAATCAACAACCAGTTCCTTGGTTTTTGCAGTATTTAGGAGCAAGTTGTTGGCTCTGCGCCACTCCACCTCATCCCTGTATCTCACTCTCTTTTCCCAAGATAAGTCCGATCACCATAGTATCATCCGCAAACTTAACAATTTAATTTCCAGAGTAAGTAGGAACACAGTCATATGTGTACAGAGTATACAATAGCGGACTTAATACACAACTGGCCCGGTATTTAGACTAAGAGCAGTCAAGATGTGTGAACCAAACGACCGGTCAAAAAGTCAAAAATCCGACTACAGGTAAGTGATGGAAGTCCCAATTTGGACACTAATTGTTGAGGATGTATAGTATTAAACGCTGAGCTAAAATCCACAAAAAGCATAACTCCCCCGTTGCTCCAAATGGGTCAAGGCAACATGAAGGGCTGTAGCCACAGCATCCTCAGTAGATCGCTTTGCCTTATAAGCAAATTGGAATGGATACGGATCTACTGGCAGGCACGCAATGATATGATTTCACATAAGTTTCTCAAAACACATGATAACTGATGTAAGTGCCATTTAACTCATTAACGAGTTCTATTACAGTTCTACATTTTGTACTGTGTAACGACCTGCTCTTCCCGTCTTCAGCTTCTCCATTTTACAACAACAGCCGCAGCCGCTACAGTGCAGATCTGTATAAAGCCAGCTCAGTCAGTATCAGAGGGCAGCAATGTGCCGGCCGGAACAGACACGGGCAGGGAGGTGGGAGGGGTTTCAGCCTGTCAGTCAGTGACCATTTCCTGTGGGGAATGAAGAGACACGCCCACCTTCAGCTTAGACTGGGAGCCTGTCTCTCCTGCTCTCATATAATGACGGTTTGTGAGGTAAAATGTATTCAAAATGGGGTTTTCCTGCATCGTGACACAGAGGGGAGTATAATGTTACTGAATATGAATGTTATGCAGAATGCTTTAAATAAGCCGGTTATGTATAACATTAGCAGTGTCCCACCCCGGGGGATCAGGGCTCCAACCAACAGTAACAGTTTTGTCAATAAACCGATTTTTCTTCATAAAAAAAACACTCAAAATATCAAGACAATTTTATTTTTTTTTTACATATTGAGCCCAAAAGTTTGGTCACATGATAAATATCTATAAAAATAGCTGAAGGTCTGTAGGTTACTGCCCACTCTGTGCTGAAACAACCTATATATAATAACTCTGATTCCATGAAGGTTTTCCTGTGGGAAATAAAAAGTGTAACTAATGTAATGAGCACAAAGTGCAGGCAAAAATAATTCTATTCAATTAATGTATTCACACATGATTAATGAAGCTTGAGGAAGTGAATTATTTTTTTCCTGCATATTTAAAATTCCTATGACTTATAATATCCCTATATGTTACAATAGGGGGCACTTTATTCACTATATATTATAAGGAACTCCTCGGGGGCTTATAATATCCTTATATGTTACAATAGGGGGCACTTTATTCACTATATATTATAAGGAACTCCTCTGTGCCTTATAATATCCCTATATGTTACAATAGGGGGCACTTTATTCACTATATATTATAAGGAACTCCTCGGGGACTTATAATATCCCTATATGTTATAATATATAGTGAATAAAGTGCCCCTATTGTAACATATAGGGATATTATAAGTCCCCGAGGAGTTCCTTATAATATATAGTGAATAAAGTGCCCCCTATTGTAACATATAAGGATATTATAAGGCACAGAGGAGTTCCTTATAATATATGGTGAATAAAGTACCCCCTATTGTAACATATAGGGATATTATAAGCCCCCGAGGAGTTCCTTATAATATATAGTAAATAAAGTACCCCCTATTGTAACATATAGGGATATTATAAGCCCCCGAGGAGTTCCTTATAATATATAGTAAATAAAGTACCCCCTATTGTAACATATAGGGATATTATAAGCCCCCGAGGAGTTCCTTATAATATATAGTGAATAAAGTGCCCCCTATTGTAACATATAGGGATATTATAAGTCCCCGAGGAGTTCCTTATAATATATAGTGAATAAAGTGCCCCCTATTGTAACATATAAGGATATTATAAGGCACAGAGGAGTTCCTTATAATATATAGTGAATAAAGTGCCCCTATTGTAAGGAACTCCTCTGTGCCTTATAATATCCTTATATGTTACAATAGGGGGCACTTTATTCACTATATATTATAAGGAACTCCTCGGGGACTTATAATATCCCTATATGTTACAATAGGGGGCACTTTATTCACTATATATTATAAGGAACTCCTCGGGGGCTTATAATATCCCTATATGTTACAATAGGGGGTACTTTATTTACTATATATTATAAGGAACTCCTCGGGGGCTTATAATATCCCTATATGTTACAATAGGGGGCACTTTATTCACTATATATTATACAGGAACTCCTCGGGGGCTTATAATATCCCTATATGTTACAATAGGGGGCACTTTATTCACTATATATTATAAGGAACTCCTCGGGGGCTTATAATATCCCTATATGTTACAATAGGGGGCACTTTATTCACTATATATTATAAGGAACTCCTCGGGGACTTATAATATCCCTATATGTTACAATAGGGGGCACTTTATTCACTATATATTATAAGGAACTCCTCGGGGACTTATAATATCCCTATATGTTACAATAGGGGGCACTTTATTCACTATATATTATAAGGAACCCCTCTGTGACTTATAATATCCCTATATGTTACAATAGGGGGTACTTTATTCACTATATGTTATAAGGAACTCCTCTGTGCCTTATAATATCCCTATATGTTACAATAGGGGGCACTTTATTCACTATATATTATAAGGAACTCCTCTGTGCCTTATAATATCCCTATATGTTACAATAGGGGGCACTTTATTCACTATATATTATAAGGAACCCCTCTGTGCCTTATAATATCCCTATATGTTACAATAGGGGGTACTTTATTCACTATATATTATAAGGAACTCCTCGGGGACTTATAATATCCCTATATGTTACAATAGGGGGCACTTTATTCACTATATATTATAAGGAACTCCTCGGGGACTTATAATATCCCTATATGTTACAATAGGGGGCACTTTATTCACTATATATTATAAGGAACTCCTCTGTGCCTTATAATATCCCTATATGTTACAATAGGGGGCACTTTATTCACTATATATTATAAGGAACTCCTCTGTGCCTTATAATATCCCTATATGTTACAATAGGGGGCACTTTATTCACTATATATTATAAGGAACTCCTCTGTGCCTTATAATATCCCTATATGTTACAATAGGGGGCACTTTATTCACTATATATTATAAGGAACCCCTTTGTGCCTTATAATATCCCTATATGTTACAATAGGGGGTACTTTATTCACTATATATTATAAGGAACCCCTCGGGGGCTTATAATATCCCTATATGTTACAATAGGGGGCACTTTATTCACTGTATATTATAAGGAACCCCTCAGGGGCTTATAATATCCCTATATGTTACAATAGGGGGCACTTTATTCACCATATATTATAAGGAACTCCTCGGGGGCTTATAATATCCCTATATGTTACAATAGGGGGCACTTTATTCACTATGTATTATAAGGAACCCCTCGGGGGCTTATAATATCCCTATATGTTACAATAGGGGGTACTTTATTCACTATATATTATAAGGAACTCCTCTGTGCCTTATAATATCCCTATATGTTACAATAGGGGGCACTTTATTCACTATATATTATAAGGAACCCCTTTGTGCCTTATAATATCCCTATTTGTTACAATAGGGGGTACTTTATTCACTATATATTATAAGGAACCCCTCGGGGGCTTATAATATCCCTATATGTTACAATAGGGGGCACTTTATTCACTATATATTATAAGGAACCCCTTTGTGCCTTATAATATCCCTATATGTTACAATAGGGGGCACTTTATTCACTATATATTATAAGGAACCCCTCGGGGGCTTATAATATCTCTATATGTTACAATAGGGGGTACTTTATTCACTATATATTATAAGGAACCCCTCGGGGGCTTATAATATCCCTATATGTTACAATAGGGGGCACTTTATTCACTATATATTATAAGGAACCCCTCTGTGCCTGATAATATCCCTATATGTTACAATAGGGGGCACTTTATTCACTCTATTCCCTAGTGCTCAGGGGCTGAACTAATTATTCTTATCCAGATATCAGCAGCAACAGCATTATCCTCATCATCATCACCATCATAATCACCAGCACCATCACCATCATCCTTACCGTCATTATCATTATCACCACCATCATCCTTACCATTATAATCACCATCATCATCATCAGAAACAAGATTATCATCATCATCAAAATTACTATCAGGAAGCCAATATACCCAGAATGCAGCATGGAGGGGTTCAGTGAAGGAGGCAGAGAAGGTGTGTAAGTGCCTGATTGGCTCACTTAGCTCATAAAAGGACAGGCGTCCGGCCTCATAGTCCAATGAGATCCTGATTTTCCTGCAGGCAGGTTTGAGAGGTAAGTGTGTCTGTTTACTGCTATGTCTCACCGAATATGAGTCCTTATACATATCTAAACACCAGGATTTGTGGTTATCCCCAATCTCTCCATCTCTCTCTATACTGGGAGAGGCCACGCCTACCCGCCGCTCCCCTGACTCACTGACCTCCACATCCCAGTAATGTCGCCCTGAGGGGAAACTCCTGGTGCTTAACGTCTGAGGGGCCTGAAATCTCTCTGGGGATTGTGGGTAATGCAGGGCTGTTGAGTAGGAGGCAGATTTCCTGTCCCCTGATACAGATAGATTATTCCCAGCTGTGTTTATATCCAGTACCAGGTCTGTAGCCTCCTGCCCAGGGAACCACTGTCCCTTTACCCCAAGTACAATCTGATCCAACCTTGTGAGTAACATCTCTGATATCTGACCCACGTCCAGATCCCCTACAGCCGGGGTATTTATATCCTCCATCTTTCTGTGCTTTCTGTCCCCCCCCTCAGCCTCATAAAACTCAGCCCCATCAGGTTCCCGTGCCTGTAGGACAGTGAGTGGAGCTGCCATGTTGCACAGCTCCTCAATGTGATGGATCTTCCTGGACAGCTCCTCCTTCTTTATCTCCAGCTGATGGATCTGATCATGGAGTTGGTTGGAAACCTTCTTTTGCTCACTTGAGATCTCACTTAGCATTTGCTTCTCTAGGGCTTCCAGCCGTTTCCTGATGTCCCTAAACAGGGCAGTGACTCTCTCTGTCTCACCGGCTGCCACTTCTGCCACTTCCCTCCTGCGCTCCTGCAGCCTCTGGATTTGCCCCTCAGTCTCCTCTCTCTCTGGGCTCATTTTCTCCAGAACTTCCCTCAGTTTCTCTTTCTTCTTCTCAGAGGTCTCCTCATTCAGTGGCTCCACCATGTGGTCCCTGTGCGCTCCCACCCTGTAGCATGAGGCACAGACACAGACTCCATCCTGGGGGCAGTAATACTCCAGCAGTAGCTCTGGGTGCTTGGGGCAGTGTCTGTCCCTCTGGGAGGGGGTGGGGGCAGTTAATTCATGTTGTGTAATGTTGCTGTGCTCCCTGGCATGTTCATAGCACAGAGACAAGTTACACAGGAGACATGTAGAGCAGGCAGTAGCAGGGGAGTAATGATACTCAGTACAGTAGATCCCAGGCCCATGCTGCTCGGGGGGAGTAGGGAGGAGACGCTGCACTAAGCTGCTCAGTGTCACATTTATGTTCAGTTCTGGGCGCCCCCAGTACCTGTGTCTGCATTCCGGGCAGGTCAGATCCTCCTCTATCCCCTCCTGCCAGTCCCAATATCTCCCAATACAGCCCCGGCAGTAGTTATGGCCACAGGGCAGGGTTACAGGGTCGGTGTAGATCTCCCGGCACAGGGGGCAGCTCAGCTCGTCACTCACATCAGCAGCCGCCATGACGGGGAGCAGGAAGTAGAAATGAGACAGGGGGCGGGGCCTGATTCCTACTCAAGTTACCAGTGTGACTGCTCTGTGAGACTGACTGGATCACATGGAGTAAAAGTCAGTTGTTTGCCTGTTGGAAAGGCTCCATGTCCTGTAGCTGATCTGCATTTGAAGTGGGAAAGGCTGGCTGGGGGTGCTGGGAGTTGTAGTGGGGTAACAATAGTTACATGCAGTGAGTAGGGGAGCCACCCAGCTGGTATTTCACTAACCTACCCAGTAGGTTAAGAAGAGACTGAGTGCAGTGAATACAAAAGATGCCCCATAAGGGCTGTGTGGGTAATAGGCCGGATGAAATCAGTCTGGGGGGTTTATTAATTGATACACAATGGGTGTGTAACAAAATGTGCCTTACCGGCACAGCGGGGACGCCCGCCGCGCCGTCCTCTTCCTGTGCCGGCTTCCTCCTAGTGCGCGCCGCGCACACCGCTATAACTTATAGGCGCGTTCGCGCTGACGTGATGACGTCAGCGCACAATGGCGCGAAGTTTAAATATTTAAAGGGACTTTGTTTACCTTTTCATTGCCCGTGATAGGAATTGTTCCTGGTGCCTTCTGAGCCTTGTTCCTGTATTTCCTGATCGTGTCTTCCTGTTTTTGACCTGGCCTGCTCCTGACTTTTCTGGTATCTGTAATCTGACCCTGGCTTGTACTTTGACTCTGATTTTGCCTCATCCTGCTGTTTGATTTCCGGTTTTGACCCTTGCCTGTCTGACTATCCTTGATTACTGCCTGCCTCGACCCAGCCTGCCCGACTACGAACTTGCTTAACCCTATTGTACCGTGATCTTCGGCCTAACTGACTTTATCTACAGTCGTGCCCCTTTGCTTGCCAGAACTCCTCGCCTTGTTCCCCTCGATAAGTCCAGGTGGCATCCGAGTAGCTGAGGGCTCCTCCCGAAGCCAAAGGCGGTCACAATACTGGTGAAGCCGAGCCGAGACCAGGGAACTTGGCATCAGTTCTGGTTAGGGTGCCGACCGTGACATTATCACGGGCCAGAATGGAGGACCAAGATCACCTTAAGTCCGCTGCTGCTTCGTCCGCTCCATCTGCTACCGAAACGCTTCTCACTACCCTCCTACAGCGCTTGGAGGATCAGGAGCAAAAGCAAAATTATCTCCTGCAGGGTTTCCACAGTCTAACCCGCCAGCTGGAGACTCCGCAAGTTCCGCAGCAGCCTGTGCCTAGTCCTTCCCCTCCTGTAGGCTCTTTTTCTATGTGGGGAAACACATCTAGACCCCAAGAGCCCAAAATTGCCTTTCCTGAAAAATTTGCTGGGGATAGGACTAAATTTTTTGTCTTCAAAGAGGCGTGTAAACTATATCTGTCAGGATCAGCGGGATTCGAACACCACTTGGGGTGTTCCTGGCGGCATGCATTTGCCTCTGTAGCCACTGGAGGCATTTCGGTCTGTCTGTTTCTTCTCTTTCTCCTACTTTCTGTCTGCTCCCTTTCCTCCGCCCACCTCATTAACCTCATGTGTTTCCCATCTTCTAATCTTCTCCCTTTATAAGCTTTTCCCTGACCATTGCCCCTTGCTTGGTCATTAATTGTCTCTCGTGACCCTGCCTTCGTGTTCCCTGTTCCTGTGTCTGTGTCCTTGTTCTCGCTGGTTCCAAGCTCCAGTTCCGTGTCCTGATCCTGCCTTTTGCCTTGTTCCTGAGCCCTTCCTAGTTCTACCTTGATTTCCCGGTTTTGACCTTGGCCTGTTCTTGACTTCGTTTGACTGCCGCTTGCCCTGACCTTTTGCCTGTTTTTGGATTCTGCCTCTGCCTGCCATTCTACATTCAGTTTGTATATTCATTGTGTGTTCAGTTACATCACTAAGTTTATTAAAGTTCTTCATTTTCATCATGGCTGACACCAGTTCCGTGATCTATGGTTACACTCCGGGTTACCCAGTCTTCAGGCTCCCACCTTCCTGGTACTCCACGGCGTCTCCTCAGGGAGATTGTGACAATATCTTAGCTTTTTCCCACATTCATTTCCTACTGGTGAGGAAAAAGTAAGATTTGTAATGACCCTTCTTGTGGGGGATCCCCAGGTTTGGGCCCTTAGACTGCCTCCCTCTGATCCTGCCCGTTTCTCCCTAGATTTGTTCTTTCATTCCATCTGGCAAATCTTTATGATGACCCGGATCGCACATCATCTGCCGATTCGGCGATTCGTAAACTGCGCCAAGGGAGACGGAATGCAGAGGTGTATTGCACTGAATTCCGCCGGTGGGAAGTAGAAACTGGGTGGAATGATGCGGCCCTGCGCAGTCAGTTCCATATTGGGTTATCTGACTCTATTAAGGATAGCCTGGTAAATTACCCCTTGCCGTCTAGTCTGGATGACATCATGTCCCTAGCCATCCAGATTGATAGGCGACTGAGGGAAAGAAGGAATGAAAGGGGTCATACTAATTTCGCTGAGGTTACTCATGTGAAACCAGATTTTGGGTCCAATGTTAATTCATCTGTCTCCTCTGTGTCTCCTTCTCAGGAAGAGCCTATGCAACTTGGCTTATTCCATCTTTCTCCTGAGGAGAAGAGTCGCAGACGGACCCTTGGGCTATGTATATATTGTGGGGATAAGGGTCATTTTCTCAAACACTGCACTAAGAGGCCAGGAAACACCCCAGCCTAAATGAAGAGGGGGAGCTTCATTTGGGTGCAGGCGTATCCTCTCCCCAATTTGCCTCTAAAGTTCTGTTACCAGTCAAACTGACCTGGCCTTCGGGCTCTATAAACTTGTCCGCTTTTGTGGATTCGGGGGCTGAGGGTAACTTTTTAGATGCCACATTCGCAGCCAGTCATGGCATTCCTGTGGTCCCTCTGGATATCCCCATGAGAATTTTAGCGGTGGACAAGAGGCCTCTAGGTTCAGGGGTGGTAAATAAGAAAACCATCTTCTTATCCTTATGTGCAAATGATTTTCATAGTGAAGAGATAACCCTTTTTCTCATTGAAGGTGCCTCTTCTCCTCTCATTCTGGGGTTACCCTGGCTCCAGGCTCACAACCCCCTAATTAACTGGGTTACAGGGGAGGTCACTCAATGGGGTGATAATTGTAGGGGTGTTTGTATTCCTCCTGTTATTGCGACCACCTCACTAGAGGGTTTACCTGCAGCCTATTCGGCTTTTGCTGATGTTTTTTCCAAAAGGGCTGCCGAGACCTTACCTCCACACAGACAGTATGACTGTCCCATTGATCTGGTTCCAGGCGCCTCTCTTCCTCGGGGTCACACATATCCTCTTTCCCTACCTGAATCTCAGTCTATGAGGGAGTATATCCAGGAAAACCTTGAAAGGGGTTTTATCCGGCCCTCTAGTTCTCCTGCAGGTGCGGGCTTTTTCTTTGTGGGTAAGAAGGATGGTAGTCTTCGCCCTTGTATAGACTACAGAAGTTTAAATAAGGTCACAGTTAAAAACCCCTACCCCCCTTCCTCTAATTTCCAAGTTGTTCGACCAGGTCAAGGGGGCCAAAGTCTATACCAAGCTCGATCTGAGAGGGGCATACAATCTCATTCATATTAGAGAAGGGGAAAACTGCTTTTAACACCAGAGACGACCACTATGAATATTTAGTAATGCCCTTCGGGCTCTGTAACGCCCCCGCAGTTTTTCAGGAATTTGTCAATGACATTTTCCGTGATTTACTGAGGGTATTTGTAGTGGTCTACCTGGACGATATTCTTATTTTCTCATCTAATCTCAATGAACATCGTAACCATGTCTGTGAAGTCTTAAAAAGGCTAAGGGAGAATAACCTGTATGCGAAACTAGAAAAATGTATCTTTGAAGTCTCTTCGGTCCAGTTTTTGATTATTACCAACAAAGGTCTAGAAATGGACCCTGGCAAGGTGAAAGCGGTCCTGGATTGGGCACAACCTCTTTCATTACGTGCAGTACAAAGGTTTCTTGGTTTTGCTAATTATTATCGTCAATATTAAGAATTTTTCCCTTATTGTAGCCCTCATCACAAATCTAACTAAGAAGGGCGCTGATCCCAGCATGTGGTCCCCTGAGGCAGTACAAGCTTTTGAAACCCTCAAAAAAGAGTTCAGCTCTGCCTCTTTTCTTAAATACCCCGATTCTGCACTCCCCTTCATTGTAGAAGTAGATGCCTCTGAGGTGGGAGCTGGCGCAGTCCTTTCTCAAAGACACCCGATGACCAACAAATTGCATCCCTGTGCTTTTTTTTCTAAAAAGTTTTTACCCGCAGAGGTAAATTATGATCTAGGGAACAGGGAGTTGTTGGCTGTCAAATTGGCCTTTGAGGAATGGCATCATCTCTTAGAAGGTGCTAAGCATCCGGTGACGGTCTATACCGACCATAAAAATTTACTTTATATTGAGTCCGCTAAGCGCTTGAACCCAAGACAAGCCAGGTGGGCTCTATTCTTTTCACGGTTCAATTTTGTTCTAACTTTTAGGCCTGGTTCAAAAAATATCAAGGCAGATGACTCTCTAGGAGTTTCAATTCTGTTGCCTCCAACCTTGGTGAATGTACTCCCATCATCCCCAGGGAAATTATTCTTGCAGCCTTGGAGTCTGATCTCTCTTCCTTATTGTCCCCTTTACAAACTTCTGCCCCTGTTGAGACTCCATCTGGTAGATGGTTTGTTCCTGAGGAACTTAGGGAACAAGTATTAAGAGAGGTTCATGATAATAAAGTGGCAGGCCATCCAGGTATTGCAAAAACCGTTTCTTTATTGTCCCGTCATGTTTGGTGGCCTTCCTTTAAACAGGACACTAAAACTTTTGTCAACTCCTGTGCAGTCTGCCAATGCTCTAAGTCATCTCATCATCCGTCCCAGGGTCTCTTAAATCCCTTACCCATCCCAGTGAAACCATGGTCTCACATTTCTATGGATTTTATTGTGGAATTGCCCCCTTCTCAGGGTAAGACAGTGATTTGGGTGGTGGTCGATAGGTTCAGTAAGATGGCTCACTTTATTCCTCTTCCACATCTCCCCTCTGCTAAGGCTCTGGCTGATTTATTCATTACGCATATTTTCAAGTTTCATGGGTTTCCTGAAAATATTGTTTCTGACAGAGGGGTTCAATTTGTTTCAAAATTTTGGCGTGCTTTCTGTTCTTTGGTTGGTACGGATTGTCCTTTTCCTCTGCCTATCACCCCCAAACTAACAGTCAAACCGAAAGGGTGAATCAGTCCCTGGAGCAGTATCTCAGGTGCTATGTATCCGATAACCAGTCCACATGGTCTGAACTGCTTCCCTGGGCGGAATTTGCGTACAATAATGCTACCCATTCCTCCTCAGGGAGGTCTCCTTTTTTTGTCGTTTATGGGTTGCATCCCAAAGCATTTTCTTTTTCTGGCTCTAATTCCCCGGTACCCTCTGCCAATTCCTCTGTCTTAAAATTTTCTGAAATCTGGTCGTCAGTTCATGATTCATTGTCTGCAGCTTCCCTAGCCCAGAAAAAAGCTGCTAACAAATCCCGTAGGGAGGCTCCCCAATACAAGGTAGGGGATTTGGTGTGGTTATCAACCAGGAATATTAGGCTGAAGGTTCCCTCTCCCAAACTGGGTCCCAGGTTCATTGGTCCATATCCCATCATTGCAATAGTTAACCCATCTTCTGTCCGTCTTCAGTTACCCCCTAATTTCAAAATTGCTAATACTTTTCACGTTTCTCTTTTAAAATCTGCTTCTAATTCTCGTTGTCTGTCCGTTCCTCCCCCGGTGTTGGTTGAAGGTCAGCCTGAGTACGAGATCCAGGAGTTCCTCGACTCCTGCCTGGTGAGAGGTAAGTTACAATATCTTACCAGGTGGAAAGGCTTTGGTCCTGAGGAGAATTCTTGGGTCTCAGTTGATGACATCAAAGCTGACCGCCTCAGGAAGCAATTTCATTCTAGGTTTCCTGAGAAACCTGGGGGTCCAGTGGCCCCCCCTAGAGAGGGGGGTAATGTAACAAAATGTGCCTTACCGGCACGGCGGGGACGCCAGCCGCTCCGCCGTCAGCGGGGACGCCCGCCGCGCCGTCCTCTTCCTGTGCCGGCTTCCTCCTAGTGCGCGCCGCGCGCGCACCGCTATAACTTATAGGTGCGTTCGCGCTGACATGATGACGTCAGCGCACAATGGCGCGAAGTTTAAATTTTTAAAGGGACTTTGTTTACCTTTTCATTGCCCGTGATAGGAATTGTTCCTGGTGCCTTCTGAGCCTTGTTCCTGTATTTCCTGATCGTGTCTTCCTGTTTTTGACCTGACCTGCTCCTGACTTTTCTGGTATCTGTAATCTGACCCTGGCTTGTACTTTGACTCTGATTTTGCCTCATCCTGCTGTTTGATTTTCCGGTTTTGACCCTTGCCTGTCTGACTATCCTTGATTACTGCCTGCCTCGACCCAGCCTGCCCGACTACGAACTTGCTTAACCCTATTGTACCGTGATCTTCGGCCTAACTGACTTATCTACAGTCGTGCCCCTTTGCTTGCCAGAACTCCTCGCCTTGTTCCCCTCGATAAGTCCAGGTGGCATCCGAGTAGCTGAGGGCTCCTCCCGAAGCCAAAGGCGGTCACAATACTGGTGAAGCCGAGACCAAGGAACTTGGCATCAGTTCTGGTTAGGGTGCCGACCGTGACAGGGTGATGGGAATGGCAATGAAATCAGTCTGGGGGGGTTATTAATTGATACACAATGGGTGGTGGGAATGGCAATGAAATCAGTCTGGGGGGGTTTATTAATTGATACACAACGGGTGATGGGAATGGCAATGAAATCAGTCTGGGAAGTTTTTTAATTGAAAAACAATAGGCAGTGGAGCCAGTTAGGGGGTTTGTCTGGAAACAATGGATGGCTATAGAGAAGGGGAAAACTAGGGGGTGGGAATAGGTGTAGGGGGACATAAAATTAGCACACACAGAGGGATCATAACTAACCTGTTATTTTTCTGTGCAGACACATGCATCAACCCACCTGAAGAATGGAGCAACAACAGCAAGAAATCCAGTTTGGGCAGAAGCTGAATGTAAGTTCCCCTTAGGAACAAGCAAGACAGCGGCTTATAAAGAACACAGGGATGTCCCATCATTTCATGGAAGCTCCTGGAATCCCAGACCATCCAGTAGGAATAGAAGGATTTGGTACATGGCAGGTGTAAGTATAGTTATAGTATATGTGCCAGCTTACTTTTCCCTATAGTTTGGGCTGATTTATATGCCTACATTGTTCTGTAGTGAATGGTTTGTTAGGCCTCTGTATAGAAATTGGCAAATTATGTTTATAGGAATATCAAAATGTTTGCCATGGCAGTTGCTATATAAAAATGGGTGTGGTTGGCTTACGTTTGCTATATAGTTAGGATGGTTTTATATCCACCTCAGTTGTGTGTAGTAGAGGGCTGGTTAGGACTGTGTATAGAAATTGGTCAATTCTTTTAATTACACATATAAAAATATGTGTCACTTTGGTTTTCATGTCTGAAAGTGTGTGGCCAGCTTACGTTGGCTGTACAGTTAGGGTTTATTATAATTGCCTCCACTGTGTGCAGTAAAGGACTAGTTGGGCCTATGTACAGCAGTTTGTGACTTCCGTTTATACAACAAACACATTTGTAGGTCAGCAGTGGTTTGTATTTATGTTATGCATTTTATCTGTTATACCAGTCTTGTAAGTCGTATGATCAAGCTAGTTAGCCCCCAAGTAGGAACATTTGTTGTTTGAAATCCTGGAGTGGTGCCTCCTTTCTCCTCCCTAACTCTCATTACAGGTCCAATCCATACAGACATATTGCTCAGAACCATTCAGAACAGCAGGTTGCAGTATTAACGGGACAAAAGTTGCAGCTTCAGGCAGGTCCTCAGTCATCGGCAGGAGGAGAGTCACAAAAACAGCAGGGCAAGTGAGAACCTTCAGTAACCACTCAGTCTGGCAGAACAGTAGGATATACAAAGGGCCACATCAGAGAAGGGCGAGGTCAATTAGGGATTGCTTGAAATTGCTCTGCTTGATGGGTAAGTGTCAGATTTTGAGGGTGGTCCTGCTGAGGAGAGGGAATTTAGGCAGTGTAAAGGAGGGTTAAGGGCCAAAGAGCAAGACTCCTCGACATGGTGAGAGTAGATCCACTGCAACTGCACTGCAGTCTAAAGAGCTGCTATAGTAGGGCACTCCCATGTTTTGTAATCATCTTTCTTCATGGTCTCTTGGACCCTAAGTCCAAGAAGGTAGTTGTGAATATTTGTTTTGTGGCTTTGAGATTTCAAAGGCGGCCATGGGGTTATAAACAGGGGATGAGAGGATAAGCAAAAAAAGGAGATTCTCTGGATTATATTTTTCTGGTATATGCTAGTTACTACTTGGAGAAAAATCTAGAGCAGTTCCTTAAATGTACTCAAATACTGATTTAATGATTAATGTCTTTCTGTTCTGGGAACAGAAATGCCTAGTGTAAATGCTGTCTGGCCCCAGTGTTTGGTAATAAGGATCTGGGAACAGAAATGCCTAGTGTAAATGCTGTCTGGCCCCAGCGTTTGGTAATAAGGATCTGGGAACAGAAATGCCTAGTGTAAATGCTGTCTGGCCCCAGCGTTTGGTAATAAGGATCTGGGAACAGAAATGCCTAGTGTAAATGCTGTCTGGCCCCAGCGTTTGGTAATAAGGATCTGGGAACAGAAATGCCTAGTGTAAATGCTGTCTGGCCCCAGCGTTTGGTAATAAGGATCTGGGAACAGAAATGCCTAGTGTAAATGCTATCTGGCCCTAGCGTTTGGTAATAAGGATCTGGGAACAGAAATGCCTAGTGTAAATGCTGTCTGGCCCCAGCGTTTGGTAATAAGGATCTGGGAACAGTGGCTTGGTTTGATTTTACCATTTAAATCACTAAAAAAAAAAAAAAGATTAAGAATCTTCAACCAACGCAAGTATTTCAAAAGTAAAAGCTACAACAGAGTTGCTCTTAGGTAGAATGCAAAGACCTTCCCTAGCCTGCCAATCAGAAATCTTATAATTGCCTCATGGTTTAATTCCCAAAGAATAGATGGGGAAATATAACCTCAATCTTACATAAAAGGTTAGATCTGTAAGTGACACTATTGAGGAGGAATTGAGTTGGGTATCATTTCAGTCATTTGACATGGCAGCTGTACAATTGAAAAAAAAAACTAAACAGGGAGCACTTATGGCCCAGCCGCACACAGGGCCTGATTCACTAAAGGGCGATAAAATTTATCGCACGCTTTTTTGCGTTAAATAAGTCACGATAATTAGCGCGCGATTCCCCATATTATTATCACGTGCGTTAAGTCGCCATTTTCGCATGCATTAATTTTTTGCGCTGAAAAGAATACGATCGTATGATTCACAAACACTAAATAGCGCTAAATTTCGCATTGGTCTATGCGAAAATTAACTCCTACTACAGGCAGGTGAAAAATGATAGAAAAGTACAGTAAATGAGTTTTTGGCAATAAAATATGGACTTACAGTGTTATTTATTCAGTCTGTGTCTTTTTACTCAATTTTACTAAAGTCTTGGCATGTATGGAATTTCCCTACTAATATACAGTACTATAGCGGTGAATATTTAGTCGCCATAATATACAGTACTATAGCGGTGAATATTTAGTCGGATAATATACAGTACTATAGCGGTAAATATTTAGTCGCGATAATATACAGTACTATAGCGGTGAATATTTAGTCGGATAATATACAGTACTATAGCGGTGAATATTTAGTCGGATAATATACAGTACTATAGCGGTAAATATTTAGTCGGATAATATACAGTACTATAGCGGTGAATATTTAGTCGGATAATATACAGTACTATAGCGGTGAATATTTAGTCGGATAATATACAGTACTATAGCGGTGAATATTTAGTCGCCATAATATACAGTACTATAGCGGTGAATATTTAGTCGGATAATATACAGTACTATAGCGGTGAATATTTAGTCGGATAATATACAGTACTATAGCGGTGAATATTTAGTCGGATAATATACAGTACTATAGCGGTGAATATTTAGTCGGATAATATACAGTACTATAGCGGTGAATATTTAGTCGGATAATATACAGTACTATAGCGGTGAATATTTAGTCGCCATAATATACAGTACTATAGCGGTGAATATTTAGTCGGATAATATACAGTACTATAGCGGTGAGTATTTAGTCGGATAATATACAGTACTATAGCGGTGAATATTTAGTCGGATAATATACAGTACTATAGCGGTGAATATTTAGTCGCCATAATATACAGTACTATAGCGGTGAATATTTAGTCGGATAATATACAGTACTATAGCGGTGAATATTTAGTCGCCATAATATACAGTACTATAGCGGTGAATATTTAGTCGGATAATATACAGTACTATAGCGGTGAATATTTAGTCGCCATAATATACAGTACTATAGCGGTGAGTATTTAGTCGGATAATATACAGTACTATAGCGGTGAATATTTAGTCGGATAATATACAGTACTATAGCGGTGAATATTTAGTCGGATAATATACAGTACTATAGCGGTGAATATTTAGTCGGATAATATACAGTACTATAGCGGTAAATATTTAGTCGGATAATATACAGTACTATAGCGGTGAATATTTAGTCGGATAATATACAGTACTATAGCGGTGAATATTTAGTCGGATAATATACAGTACTATAGCGGTAAATATTTAGTCGCATAATATACAGTACTATAGCGGTGAATATTTAGTCGGATAATATACAGTACTATAGCGGTGAATATTTAGTCGGATAATATACAGTACTATATGTGTCATTGAGCCTGCAGTCACACTACAGAGAGGATCATGCCTGGGGTTTCTTATCTGCTACCAGGGGAGAGGCGCTATATTATCACCATGCTCCTGTGCTCAGGATATGTGGCCCCGCCGCTGGGGCCCTTAGGGGTCCACGAGAGGAAGAGGGCAATCCTGCGTGAGCTAAGAGAAGGTTTGCTCGCCGGGTTTGCCCTTGATGTGGACCCCCGCCAGCTCCAGCGCCTGTGGTCGGACCTGAAGTGCAGGAATTCAGACCTGGTGGCTGAAATTGCGGAAGGTAATTATTGTACTTTATTATGCTGTTACAGTATACGTTCAGTAAAAGATTTAGCAAGTAATTTGAACTAAAGGTACAAATGAGGAACTGAAACGTTGGTCACAATAAACCTCTGAATATTATTTCACATCTTTGTGACTCCTTGTAAAAATCCTGTGTGTGCCGTCACCCCATGCCTGTCTAGATTTTGTTTTGCCACAGGCACCCGGGTATTATTGTTCCTTATGGTGTGCAGCTTCCCAGCACTTCCTATTGTGTATATATATATACACATCTATTTTCAAATACATATGCATAAATGAGTTTAACCCTTTCACTGCCAGCTGTTATGGACCAAAGTGGAACTTCTACTGCCAGACAGATTTTGAACATTTTGCGCTCTTTCAATTTAGGGGCTTTTCCTTGGGGGGACGTTTAGTTTACCCAGGAAAACTATATATTGTTTTTTTCAGGACAAACTAAGCTTTCAAAATATGGTAAAATTTTGGTGTAATTCCAATTCTGTAACAAGATATAGGCCTCTAAATGTGTAAAACATTTAAAAAAAATCATATTTTTCATAATATAAACACACATACCAGAAACAAAAATTATTTTATGCACAAAAATACAACTGATTTGGAAAGTCCCATGTCTCCTGAACATGCCAATACTAAATATATATAGTTTTATGGGGAATTCCCACGTGTATAGGCCACGTGTATAGGCCACAAACTCCCGGCAGGACACTGCCAAATCCCCAAAACACTGCGCCAGAAAGCTGAATACTTTAGATTTCAAGGCTAAAACTTCCACTAACAGAAGGTATATCCCAGAAAATTACATATTTCTGGAAAGAACAGATTGTGGGGAATCCAGAAAAGGTAGAACTGTCTGTCTGCTCCAAACTATCAAGTCACAATGCTTTCCTAAAATTATAGGTTTTTATCAAAATTTGTGAAGTTGTTAAAAAATCGCTTGAAAGCTTCCAGTCTATAGTATCTTATCTCCTACAGGCCATAAAGTAACCAAATAAAACACCCTACAGAGGTCCCCTGAACAGTTTGATGCCCAATATGTATAGGTTTAGCTAAGTATGTGGCTTGTAGGGGCCCCAATGGGAACCCCCATATGTACTGTCATTTCTGTCATTTCAGCTCCTGCAAAATCAACACATTTACATCATTATATGTGGGATAAAGCTAGTAAAAAGTACATTCATCCCAGAAAGTCATATATTTTTGGAAAGTACACATCCCCCCGAATCTAAAATGGGTACCCATGTCTTTCTACTCCAAAGTACCAAGCCACAAAGCTTTCCTAAAACTGGCAATTTTGATGACATTTCCAAAAATCCCCTCAAAACTTCCACTTTGCAGCATCTTATCTCCTACAGAGCATTAGGTACCAAGATAAAACACCCTAAATATGAACGCCAGGGGTCCACTGAACAGTTTGATGCCCAATATGTATAGGTTTAGCTAAGTATGTGGCATGTAGGGGCCCCAATGTGAACATACCCCCATATGATCAATCATTTCAGCTCCTGCAAAATCAACACATTTACATAATTATATGTGGGATAAAGCTTGTAAAAAGTACGCTCACCCCAGAAAGTCATATATTTTTGGAAAGTACACATTCCCCTGAATTCAAAATGGGTACCCATGTCTATCTACCCCAAAGTATCAAGCTGCAAAGCTTTCCTAAAGCTGGCAATTTTGATGAAATTTCCAAAAATCCCTTCAAAGCTTCCGGTTTCCAGCACCTTATCTCCCACATAGCATTAGGTACCAAGATAAAACACCCTAAATTTGAACTCCAGGGGTCCACTGAACAGTTTGATGCCCAATATGTATAGGTTTAGCTAAGTATGTGGCATGTAGGGGCCCAATGGGAACCCCCATATGTACTGTCATTTCTGTCAATTCAGCTCTTGCAAAATCAACACATTTACATCATTATATGTGGGATAAAGCTACAAAAAAGTACGCTCACCCCAGAAAGTCATATATTTTTGGAAAGTACACATTCCCCTGAATCTAAAAAGGTACCCATGTCTTTCTACCCCAAAGTACCAAGCCGCAAAGCATTTCTAAGGTTAGCAATTTTGATGACATTTCCAAAAATCCCCTCAAAGCTTCCACTTTGCAGCATCTTATCTCCCACATAGCATTAGGTACCAAGATAAAACACCCTAAATTTGAATGCCAGTGGTCCACTGAACAGTTTGATGCCCAATATGTATAGGTTTAGCTAAGTATGTGGCATGTAGGGGCCCCAATGGGAACATATCCCCATATGATGTGTCATTTAAAAAAATCAACACATTTACATTCTTTATGTGGGATAATGCTACAAAAAAGTATGCTCACCCCAGAAAGCCATATATTTTTGGAAAGTACACATTCCCCCGAATCTATAAGGGGTACCCATGTCTTTCTACTCCAAAGTACCAAGCCGCAAAGCTTTCCTAAGTTTGCAGATTTTTATGATATTTCAGAAAATCGCCTAAAAATGTTGCAATTTGCCGCATTTATCTCACACAATTTCTTGCGTACAAAGGCAAATCACCCCAAATAGGAACACCAGAGGCCTACTGAACAGTTTGATGCCCAATATGCATAGATATACCAAAGTCTGTGGTATGTACTGACCCCAAAATGAAAATAGTGCATAAGGATTCCTCGCCTGCAAACCCAGCTTTTGCATACAGAGCCCCCTGTCAGTGTATTATGTGCTGTAACACCCCCAAAATGTACAGAAAAATCCAGAAAACCATATAGTTTTGGAAAGTACACATTCTGACAAATCCAACATGGGTAAAGAGTCCTTTCTACACCAAAGTACCAATCTACAAAGCTTTCCTAAAGTTAGTGGTTTTTATGACATTTCAGAAAATCGCCTAAAAATGTCAAAGTTTGCCGCATTTATCTCACACAATTTTTTGCGTACAAAGGCAAGTCACCCCAAATTGGAACACCAGAGGCCTACTGAACAGTTTGATGCCCAATATGCATAGATATACCAAAGTCTGTGGTATGTACTGACCCCAAAATGAAAATAGTGCATAAGGATTTCTCGCCTGCAAACCCAGCTTTTGCACACAGAGCCCCTTGTCAGTGTATTATGTGCTGTAACCCCCCCTAACTATACAGAGCCCCCTGTCAGTGTATTATGTGCTGTAACCCCCCTAACTATACAGAGCCCCCTGCCAGTGTATTATGTGCTGTAACCCCCCCTAACTATACAGAGACCCCTGTCAGTGTATTATGTGCTGTAACCCCCCCTAACTATACAGAGACCCCTGTCAGTGTATTATGTGCAGTAACCCCCCCTAACTATACACAGACCCCCAGAAAACCATATATTTTTGGAAAGTACACATTCTGATGAATTCAAAATAGGTAAAGTTATTTTCATACACCAAAGTTACGCCTGGCAAAACTACGCTAAAAACAGATCAGGAACACTTATACAGGGATAAAAATGCAATAAAACCACAAAAATTGTGCAAATCAGCGAAACAACAAAATAAGTCACACGACAGTGTAATTAGTGGTCAGAATATCTGATCCAATAGTCACGGGGTCAAAATAAACAGTTTTTAAGGAAAATAAACTAAAAACAAGCAGTAAAATGGAAAATAAATAAATAATACAAAAATAAGTTTGTGTATACACGTGTGTACATATGTAAAAGTAGTGTGACAGTATGTAAGTGTGTATATGAGTGTATATAAGTGTATATTAGTGTGCAAAATGGAAAAAAAACAAAAAAAACAAAAAATTGCTAAATTGTGTGCTGTATGTAGGTATAAATGTGTGTAAGTGAGTGTAAGTGTGTAAATACAACAAATAAAAACACACTTACCTGTCCAGAAGATCCTGATCGCTTGGCTGGCCCTCCTGCTGCAGTCCAGTGAGTGGGGGGAAGTGGGAGGGGCGAAGCAGGAAGCGGCAGCAAGCAGCAGACGTGATGCGATCGCGTCTGCTGCTTGGGGGGGGGCCTGCGACAATCGAGTCGCAGGGCTGACATGACAGCCCCCCTGGCTCATTGCCCAGGGGGCTGTCATCAGTAAAAACTCTCTGCGGAAGCGGCGCATGCCGCTTCTACAGAGAGAATCTTTATGTGCCAAAAGACGTACGCCGTATGTCATTGGCACATAAAGCCTTTCCCTGCCATGACGTATGCCGTACGTCATTGGCAGGGAAAGGGGTAAAGCAGGGGGGGAAGCAGCAGGGAGTGGCCCATAGTATGAGACATTTGGGGAAGGGCCACGAATGCTTTAGGGGGCCCTGGCTAACAATGTCTGTGTGTCCTTTGTATTGATGTGAGGGTTAACAGGGGGAGGGGCCATTGGGGGTGTGGGAGGAGGGGAGCCCAAAAAATATTGTTGTGAGGGGCCCTGTTATTTATGAATGTGTATATATATATATAATATATTACACAAAATAACATCTTGCAATACTATCTCACGGAACTTCAGCTGGCGCCTCCTCCTCAGGCCCAACCCCAGGCCCTCCACGCTCCTGTGGCCCACCAGGCTCCACCAGCCCCAGAGGCCCCACGAGCAGTGGCCCCCGAGGCCCGACCTCCAGCGGCCCCAGCACCAGAGGCCCCCGAGGCCCCGGACACTCCCCCCAGTTTCTCCCCAGGCCCTTGAGTTCTCCCCCCAGGCCCCGGACTCCCCCCAGGCCAAGCACTGTGTGAAAAGACTCCTAATAGCTGTAGAAGTTGCTGGCTCAGGAGGGAGGGGTCGGGAGGTCCCAGGGACAGGAAGCAGTTGGCTCTGAGAGGTCAGGGGGAAGAGGAAGTGGCTGCTGAGGGAGAAGCTGCTGGAAAGGCTGCAGTGGAAACTGGTGGCTGCAAAGCAGAGTGGTATAAGCTGCGGCGTCCCTTCCTTGTGGATTGCGTTTCCCCAGCACTGGCCCCTGAGTTACACTCCAGCACCTGAGTTACACTCCAGCCCCTGAGTTACACTCCAGCCCCTGAGTTACACTCCCAGCACCTGAGTTACACTCCCAGCACCTGAGTTACACTCCAGCCCCTGAGTCACACTCCAGCCCCTGAGTTACACTCCCAGCCCCTGAGTTACACTCCCAGCCCCTGAGTTACACTCCCAGCCCCTGAGTTACACTCCCAGCCCCTGAGTTACACTCCCAGCACCTGAGTTACACTCCCAGCACCTGAGTTACACTCCAGCCCCTGAGTTACACTCCAGCACCCGAGTTACACTCCAGCCCCCGAGTTACACTCCAGCCCCTGAGTTACACTCCAGCCCCTGAGTTACACTCCAGCCCCTGAGTTACACTCCAGCCCCTGAGTTACACTCCAGCCCCTGAGTTACACTCCAGCCCCTGAGTTACACTCCAGAGGAGCACTGAAAGCTTGTGGCTACCCAGACTGGGCCTTTGTCAAAACAAGAGCAACTAAGCCCAACAGGAACACCAAAAGGAATAACCGTCCTGAGGCAGAGAGAAGGCGCAATACAGTCATCCCATATGTAGCAGGACTGTCGGAGAAACTCAGGAGAATTTTCAACAAACACCACATCCCTGTGTTTTTCAAACCTAGCAACACACTGAGACAAAAACTTGTACCCTCAAAGGGTCCGACACCAAAGGAAAAACAAAGCAATGTTGTATACGCAGTCCGGTGTAGCGAGGAGTGCACAGACCTTTACATTGGGGAGACAAAGCAACTGCTCTCCAAGCGAATGGCTCAGCATAGGAGGGCGAACACTACAGGCCAGGACTCTGCTGTCTTTCTACACCTAAAAGACAAGGGACACTCTTTTGAAAATAGCAATGTCCAAATTTTGGACAAAGAAGACCGCTGGTTTGAAAGAGGTGTAAAAGAGGCCATTCATGTCAAAGTGGAGAAACCATCCCTTAACAGAGGCGTGGGACTTCGACACCATCTGTCTGCTACATACAATGCTGTTCTAACATCTGTACCCCGGCAGTTTCAGAACTCTTCACACATCCATTCATGCAACTCTAACAAGTAACACCTGTTTAAAGAGTTGCATGATACTTTGGTAATCCTTTCAAAGTAACTCCCCAGCATTCACACCTCTGTGAGTTTCAGATGTCACCTTTCTGAAGAGTTACATAGTGCCATTGTGATTGGATTAGTGGAAGAGTTACATAGTGCCATTGTGATTGGATTAGTGGAAGAGTTACATAGTGCCATTGTGATTGGATTAGTGGAAGAGTTACATAGTGCCATTGGGATTGGATTAGTGGAAGAGTTACATAGTGCCATTGGGATTGGATTAGTGGAAGAGTTACATAGTGCCATTGTGATTGGATTAGTGGAAGAGTTACATAGTGCCATTGGGATTGGATTAGTGGAAGAGTTACATAGTGCCATTGTGATTGGATTAGTGGAAGAGTTACATAGTGCCATTGTGATTGGATTAGTGGAAGAGTTACATAGTGCCATTGTGATTGGATTAGTGGAAGAGTTACATAGTGCCATTGGGATTGGATTAGTGGAAGAGTTACACAGTGCCATTGGGATTGGATGAGTGGAAGAGTTACATAGTGCCATTGTGATTGGATTAGTGGAAGAGTTACAAAGTGCCATTGTGATTGGATTAGTGGAAGAGTATATATGCTGAGGGCTTCCCATACCAGTCAGTTGAACTGAAGAAGCTGCTCGGATGAGTAGTGAAACGTCTTCAATGATTACTAAACAAGTCCAGTTGCTTCAAATTTATTTATACTAGATATACAATGACCTGGATGAATGAAAATCTTCATAGACACTCCAGCACCTGAGTTACACTCCAGCACCTGAGTTACACTCCCAGCCCCTGAGTTACACTCCAGCACCTGAGTTACACTCCAGCACCTGAGTTACACTCCCAGCCCCTGAGTTACACTCCCAGCCCCTGAGTTACACTCCCAGCACCTGAGTTACACTCCAGCACCTGAGTTACACTCCCAGCACCTGAGTTACACTCCAGCCCCTGAGTTACACTCCAGCCCCTGAGTTACACTCCAGCACCTGAGTTACACTCCCAGCACCTGAGTTACACTCCAGCCCCTGAGTTACACTCCAGCCCCTGAGTTACACTCCAGCACCTGAGTTACACTCCCAGCCCCTGAGTTACACTCCCAGCACCTGAGTTACACTCCAGCACCTGAGTTACACTCCCAGCACCTGAGTTACACTCCAGCAGTTGAGTTAATCTGCCAGTTATCCCCACACCTACAGAAGTGCAACTGGGAGCCTCACTGTGAGTTGAGCTGTTACTGGGCTGCCTAGGAGCTGCAAGTGACTATTATAAGGGGCTTTATGTGCAGAGACCATACAGCACTTACAGCAGGGGGAGCTACTCATTACTGGGCTGGGACTGAAACCGGACTGGGGCCCAGATCTACTAAATAACTGTCACACACATGTGAGCCTGGGGCCTGGGGCCGGCACTGCCAGAGGGACTAGGCCACAAATACCCCCTACAGTTGTGCCCCTGTTGGGCAGTTACACCTTGTTTGTGCCTAAGGGATTGCTTGTTATTAAAGCTGTGTTGTACCGTTACCTGCCCCTGTGCTGCTTATGTGCCCATAGTCTGGTCCCGTGCTCAGGGACGTCACAAACTGGTGGCAGCGGTGGGATAACGCACTATGCGCAGGCAGGAACTGGAGGAGTTAACCCTTGCCACTCTGAGAAAGTGAAGTCACAGCAGGGGCATAGCCCCAGAAGGGAAGAAAAAGGCAGAAATTATTGCTTTACTGCTGCCCCTCCTACATTCAGATGCTGAGACTGTTACATCAGATTTTGCTATTGCTGGGGCCCCTGAAGTGGTCCGGGGGCCACCAGCCAACCCCACCCGAGACAGGGTTGGACATGGCTTAGGGGAGCATGGTAGGCTATCCGTGTCCTCAGTGGAGAGTCGGGCACGAGACATTCTGAAGCTAGCCACTGCCTTCCCCACATTTCAAGAAGGACAGGACAGCATTGATGCCTTTCTAGAGACATTTGAAATTATGTGCAGGGCCCATAACATCTCAGAAGAGGACTGGCCCCGAATCCTTTCTGGCAAGCTAACTGGAAGGGCCAGCGCTACATTTCGGGCCTTGTCTGATGAACAAAGACTGGACTATGAGGAGATTAAACAAGCATTGCTGATCCGTTATGCTATCACCCCAGAGTTTTACCGGCAAACATTCCGGTCACTGCTAAAGACCCCCCAGGACACTTACCTTGAGTTTGGTAACAAGTTATCAAGGGCCCTGGACAAGTGGGTTAAAGGGCCTGGGGCTGAAACAATGGAGGACTTAAGGCAATTATGCCTGAAAGAGCAATTTTTGGAGCGGTGCCCCCCAGGAGTCCGAGAGTGGGTTGTAGACCGTGAGCCACAGACAGTAGAAGAAGCTGCCCAGTTGGCAGACAAGTATATGGAAACCAGGATGCCCACCAAGAGAGGGCCCCAAGCACCAGGTACAATGGGTTCCAGGGCAAGAGAGCTGCCAGGCTCTTATCCACGTTCCGCTGGCACTAATGCTGCACCCCACCCACGGCTACCAGGGGCTGGGCCTAGAAGCTGTTTTCGATGCGGGGCCCTGGGTCACTTTCAAGCTTCTTGCCCTCTAAACCAGCGAGCTCCTTCTGTGTCAGGGGCTCCAAAGGTGACACCTGCTCGACCTGTCGCCACTGTTCAGAAGGAAAGTGCAGAGTGTGACCTGCCTGAAATCAACCTAAGTGAGACCCCTGAATTTGCAGTAATGCAGATACACTGGGCAGATCAGTCCAAGAGAAGATGCCATGTGATTCCAGTGCAAGTAGATGGAAACCCAGTGGAAGGGTTCCTGGACTCTGGGGCCTTTATAACTCTGGCAGAACCTAGTGTGGTCACGTTGAACCACATCGTTCCGGGGAAAATGGCCCGAGTGATTCTGGCTGGAGGACAGCGCAGAGAGGTGCCAATTGCACAAGTGACTTTGGACTGGGGAGAAGGGCCCGTGCTGCATGAAGTGGGGGTTATGGATCAACTTCCTGCTGATGTCCTGCTTGGGAATGATGTGGGAGACATTTGCTGCAGCATCACGAGACGGCAGGCAGAGTCAGGCGAGCCACCGGCAGTTGTCCAGGAGGTAAGTGGGCAGACAGATGTGACTGATTTGACATAGGTAATTGGCAGGATTTAAGGGCTGAACAAGCAACAGACCCTAGTCTCCAGCCATTAAGAGACAGAGCTGGGCAAGAGGTGGTAGGTACCGAAGCAGGGGAACAAATAGTGCAGGAGGATGGGTTGTACTATAGAGTCCTCAAAAGCCCTAGGGGAAAACAAAGGGAAGCATGCCGTTAGTTGTTGGTGCCTGCCAAATTTAGGACCCAGTTGCTTCACCTTGCACATGAGGTACCCCTCGCAGGGCACCAAGGGATTTCTCGCACGCGCTATCGCCTGCTACAAAATTTCTATTGGCCAGGGTTGTCACAACAAGTGGCACAGTTCTGCCGATCATGTGACAGCTGTCAGAGGGTTGGGAAAAGTGGGGACCGGAACAAGCATACATTGCAACCCCTACCAGTGATAGGGGAGCCATTTCAGAGAGTTGCTGTTGATTTGATAGGACCCCTTAGCCGACCCAGCAGGACAGGTAAGCAATATATAGTTACAATGGTGGACTATGCCACCCGGTACCCAGAGGCAGTGGCTTTACGGAGAATTGATGCCCCAGCCATTGCAGATGCACTGATTCAGATTTTTTCACGAGTAGGGTTTCCAAGTGAGATCCTATCCGATCAAGGGCCACAGTTTATGTCCCAATTACTTCAGTGTCTATGGCAGCGCTGTGGGGTCACCTCTCTTCGCTCAAGCCCGTACCACCCCCAAACTAATGGCTTGTGTGAGCGTTTCAATGGGACCCTTAAGAACATGTTATGAACTTTTGTGGAGGCTGGAAACTGTGACTGTGAGAAGTTTCTGCCCTGTGTTCTGTTTGCATATAGAGAAGTTCCCCAAGAGTCTACTGGGTTCTCTCCTTTTGAGTTGTTGTATGGGAGGCAGGTTCGAGGCCCCCTAGACTTGCTAAGGGAGTACTGGGAGGGGGGAGCCCAATTCCCTGAGTTTCCTGTAGTTCCTTATGTTCTACAATTTCGTAAACATCTAGAGAAAATGACCGCTCTGGTGACGGAACATCTGACAGCTGCTCAAACCAAACAAAAAGTTTGGTACGATAGGAATGCCAGGGACCGGCGATTCGGTCCGGGGGACAAGGTGTTACTGCTGACACCAATGAGGTCAGACAAGTTGCAAGCAGCCTGGGAAGGGCCATACGTGGTGGTACAATCCATTCATGACACTACTTACGTGGTCTCCCCTCTTGATAACCAGGACCAGTATAAGACGGTCCATGTAAATATGATGAAACCATATGTAGAAAGAGAAGGCACCGTGGCTGCCATTTGTAGTCTGCTGGAAGAGGGACGCCATGAGGAGGCTCTCCCTGACCTCTTACAAGAGGCAATGGGGGTTCAGACTTTGGAGGATGTTGCTATTAGTGAGCAGCTAACCAATGAGCAGAGTAAGCAGTTGTTTCAGCTGCTCCAGAGGTTTCAGTATCAGTTTTCTGAGCAGCCAGGCTGCACCAATTGGGTTGTCCATCAAGTAAATACAGAGGGACATGCCCCGGTTCGCACCCCAGCATACAGGATAGCAGAATCCGTACGGGCTGCCATGAAAAAGGAAGTAGAGGAAATGTTGGCATTAGGGGTGATTGTTCCCTCTCAGAGCCCTTGGGCATCACCAGTAGTATTAGTCCCCAAGAAGGATGGCAGCACTAGGTTTTGTGTAGACTATAGGAAACTGAACCAAGTGACAGTTACAGATGCCTACCCAATGCCCCGGGTGGATGAACTTCTTGACCGCCTGGGGAATGCCAAATACCTCACCACTCTAGACCTAAGCCGAGGATACTGGCAGATTCCTTTGGCACCAGGGGACCAAGAGAAGTCGGCTTTTATCACTCCCTATGGATTACCGTCATGCCATTTGGAATGAAAAATGCACCAGCGACATTCCAGAGGGTAGTAAATCAGCTGTTGGAGGGGTACCAAGAGTTTGCTCAGGCATATCTGGATGATATAGCCATATTTAGTAACACCTGGGAGGAACATGTTCAGCACCTACAGAGGGTGCTGGAAAGGATCAGGCAGGCTGGGCTTACCCTTAAACCAGAGAAGTGCCACTTTGGGATGGCTGAGGTCCAATATTTGGGTCATCAGGTGGTAAGCGGGCGAGTGATGCCAGAACCGGCCAAGGTTGAAGTCATAGTAAACTGGCCCACCCCCACAACACAAAAACAGGTGTTAGCCTTTTTGGGGACAGCAGGGTATTACCGACGCTTTATCCCTAACTACAGTGCTATTGCTAAACCCCTGACAGATCTGACGAGTAAAAGACGCCCACGAGTGATAACCTGGACACCCGAGTGTGCTACCGCCATGTCTGCACTCAAATCTGCCTTAGTGAATGCCCCTGTTCTGTTTGCACCTGACTTTAGCCGGGGATTCATTGTCCACACTGACGCCTCCACCTATGGGATTGGCGCTGTATTGTCCCAAGTGGATGAGAAGGGAGGTGAGCACCCCATTATATACCTGAGCTGGAAGCTGCTTCCCCGGGAAGTTGCATATGCTACAATTGAAAAAGAGTGTCTGGCCATTGTGTGGGCCTTAAAGAAACTGCAGCCCTATCTGTTTGGAAGTGCATTCACTGTGGTAACTGACCATAACCCTCTGAGCTGGTTGCAACGCGTTTCTGGAGACAATGGGAAATTGCTGAGGTGGAGCCTAGCTTTGCAGCAGTTCAACTTTACTATACAGCACCGCAAGGGGAGCCACCATGGGAATGCGGATGGACTCTCAAGAAGGGACGGTGAGGACTGTACAGGACAAGGGCGTCCTACGGTCTTCCCCCCGTCTGGGGGGAGACCGGACGGCCGCCCTCTGGGTGGGGAGAGATGTGAAAAGACTCCTAATAGCTGTGGAAGCTGCTGGCTCAGGAGGGAGGAGCCGGGAGGTCCCAGGGACAGGAAGCAGTTGGCTCTGAGAGGTCAGGGGGAAGAGGAAGTGGCTGTTGAGGGAGAAGCTGCTGGAAAGGCTGCAGTGGAAACTGGTGGCTGCAAAGCAGAGTGGGATAAGCTGCGGCGTCCCTTCCTTGTGGATTGCGTTTCCCCAGCACTGGCCCCTGAGTTACACTCCAGCACCTGAGTTACACTCCCAGCATCTGAGTTACACTCCCAGCATCTGAGTTACACTCCAGCCCCTGAGTTACACTCCAGCCCCTGAGTTACACTCCAGCCCCTGAGTTACACTCCAGCCCCTGAGTTACACTCCAGCCCCTGAGTTACACTCCCAGCACCTGAGTTACACTCCCAGCACCTGAGTTACACTCCCAGCACCTGAGTTACACTCCAGCACCTGAGTCACACTCCAGCACCTGAGTTACACTCCAGCACCTGAGTTACACTCCAGCCCCTGAGTTACACTCCAGCCCCTGAGTTACACTCCCAGCATCTGAGTTACACTCCAGCACCTGAGTTACACTCCAGCAGTTAAGTTAATCTGCCAGTTATACCCCCCCACCTACAGAAGTGCAACTGGGAGCCTCACTGTGAGTTGAGCTGTTACTGGGCTGCCTAGGAGCTGCAAGTGACTATTATAAGGGGCTTTATGTGCAGAGACCATACAGCACTTACAGCAGGGGGAGCTACTCATTACTGGGCTGTGACTGAAACCGGACTGGGGCCCAGATCTACTAAATAACTGTCACACACATGTGAGCCTGGGGCCTGGGGCCGGCACTGCCAGAGGGACTAGGCCACAAATACCCCCTACAGTTGTGCCCCTGTTGGGCAGTTACACCTTGTTTGTGCCTAAGGGATTGCTTGTTATTAAAGCTGTGTTGTACCGTTACCTGCCCCTGTACTGCTTATGTGCCCATAGTCTGGTCCCGTGCTCAGGGACGTCACAAACTGGACACCAGGTTCTCCTGCGCATGAGGGACCATCAGAGCAGGAGGACCTGGCTAACATCAAGGCCGAGCTGGCCCAGCTCCGGGGAGAAGTGGCCGAGCTTCGGAGGGACATGCGAGAACTCAAGGGCAGGAAGCCCTAAGTTTTATTTTCCCTATTTTTTCCCCTTTATTTGTTAAAAGTTTTTATTTTTCTACTTTTGAACTGAGTAATGTCTCATTATTTCTCCTTCCTTGATATGGTATTCTATACTTTCATGTAGTTTCCCCTACACCCTTACATTTATCAGTAACACATCAATATGCTATATGGGTTACATGTTTGCAAATATTCTGCCAACAATTTTGCCTTTAGCCCATTTTGCTGAATAGTAAAACTTGCGCTAATTAGTACGTAGCGTATTTTCTGGCGAGTGGGATAACTGCCAATCCAATGTTTTGTTGCCAGAATAATTGCAATATTATATTTGTCCCCATTTAATAAAGTGCCCATAACATATTTGCCATTTATTCTGTGTCTAAAATCTCCCACTTAATTTAAGCCACTTTAGCAAACGGACCCCTAAGTATTTGGCTAAATATTCTTAAATGCCCCCCCCCCATTTTATTATCTCTAGCACTTCTTTTTTTTCTTACTTATATTTTTATTGGTTTTTTTTTTTTTTTTTGCAAATAAACATTTATACAGCACCTCTCTAGCACTCTGTGCTCTCCCAGGGCCAAATGTCACCAGTTTTATGCTGCCGATTGTCGCGTGCGTAATGTCCCGACAATTAGCGCATGCGATAAATAGCGTGCATGCGAAAAATACATTGCACGTTATTTATTGCGACAAATATATCGCATGAAATACCGCGCGTAAAATAGCACAAGTATGCTTATAGTGAATCGTGCGAAAAGTCGCGAAATTTAAGACGCGATAACATTTTTAACGTGTGCTATAAATAGTGCACGTTAAAACGCACTTTAGTGAATCGGCCTCACAGAGTCAGTCTTTTGCCTTTTGCCCCTACACCCAAGCAAATTTTTTTGCCATATAGGTTGTAAATTCAATGGAGGTTACTAGATTGTTCATATTTTGAGAAAATCAGTTCTATACATTAGTGTTGGAGCAGAGAGCTAAAAGAGGGTGCAGGGCCCATTATTTGGATTATTTCATGTCAGTTGGCCCTTAGCTACTCAGCCATTTGCACTGAGAAAAGCTTTCTCTCTGAGTTACTGCAGGAGTCAGGGGGGGGGCCCAGGGCACAGGATAAGTCTGTACAACCCACTCCCATGTTAATATGTAGGAATAGGAATAGTTCCAGGGTAGGTCTGTGTAGGGTAAGGCTGATGCCACACGGAGTGTATGGCATATACTTTTCCACTTGCTGAAAATACAGCCATACGCTCCTACCTGTGCCTGTACCCGAATGAATGAAATACACTCAGGTGCAGGTACATGTAGCCGATATCCACCGAAGATACAAAGTCTCATGTTTTTTGGTGGATATCGGCTACATGTACCTGCACCCTAACGTATTCCATTCATTCGGGTGCAGGCTCAAGGTAGGGGAAATCTACTGTAGCAGGGTGTATTCTCAGCAAGCGTTTTTTGGCTTGCCGAGAATATGCCCGTGTGGCATCAGCCTTCCAGAGGAAAAAACTGTAAAGCTAATGGGAGGTAATAAAAAAAACCAAGGCTCTTATAGACCCATCTCCCTCCTCAATGTGGATGCAAAAATCTTTGCAAAAATCCTTTCTAACAGACTGAAATTAGTAATCGAGGAGCTAATTGAGCCTGACCAAACAGGCTTCATGCTAAATAAATCTACTAATATAAACATACGCAGGTTATTCACCAATATCCATGCCAACCATACTAACAAAGGTTCACGAGTAATATTCTCACTGGACGCAGCTAAAGCCTTTGACTCAGTCGAATGGCCTTATCTCCTGGAACACCTCCAAAAGTTTGGCCTTGGCGCACAGTTCATTAAATGGGTGGGAATGTTGTACAAGGCACCAACAGCAAGAGTCAATGTAAATAGACACTTATCCCCAGAATTCTCCCTATCCAGAGGTACACGACAAGGTTGCCCACTGTCACCTCTCCTATTTGCCCTAGCAATAGAGCCCCTTGCTATTCTGATCCGACACTCTCCAGCCATAACAGGTCTTAAATTGGGGGCTGTGGAGGAACGTATATCCCTGTATGCTGACGATGTCTTACTGTATCTGGACTCCCCGGCTGCCTCACTACAGACAGTTCTCGGTATAGTGGAACACTTTGGGCACTTCTCCGGTTTGAGAATCAACTGGGACAAATCTAGCATATTCCCTATAGACCCAAATATGAATCCCAATATGTTCCCTCCCACCCCCTTGCAATGGGTCGACACATTTAAATACCTGGGTATCAAAATACGAAAGGAATTGAGCGACTTTATTCCCAACAATCTAGATCCTATTCTTAAAACCATGAAGGAGAAACTGCTGATATGGGCTAACCTCCCCCTGTCTATTTGAGGTAGGATCAATCTGCTAAAGATGATATTCCTTCCTAAATTTCTCTATATTTTCCATAACTCACCTATTTTCATTCCGTCCAAATTTTTCACCTCTCTAGACAAAGCTCAGACTGCCTTCCTGTGGGCCAATAAACCTCCCAGATTCTCCAGAGCCAAACTTAGAGCACTAATTACAGAAGGCGGCCTAGGCCTCCCACACTGGCAATTTTACTTCCTAGCCGCACAGGTTTACTATGTACAATGGTGGTTCTCTCCCGATCTTACCAACCCTAATGTCCCACTACAGGCAACCCTAGCTAGCTCAATGGAATCGTTAAAATATATCCCATTTCGCAAATTATCAGATATCCAAACTAATCACCCAGTTATTGTGACACCCTACAGAGCATGGCAAAAGATTCTAAACTTATATAACCTGAAGCCTCCAATCCTATCCCCGGGTCTCCCATTGTGGGGAAACTCCTATCTGCCTAATTTCCAACAAATTGCCCCATACCGAGTGTGGCCCCACTGGGGCATACGCACACTGGGAGATGTGACCAACGCTGGGGCCCTATTACCTAGGAACCAGATTAGACATACAGACACAGGAGAGCTGCTACCCTGGTTCTCATATTCCATACAATTCCAACAGGCCTTCCGACACCAATTCCAAAGAACTATAGTCCCCTTCGTGCTCACTAGACTTGAATCTACCCTCCGAAATCCCTCTTCCAAAAAGCTGATCACCACACTATATTCACTTTTGGAATACACTATATCACTTTTGGAACCAGGTCCTAGACCACATCCAAAACACAACATCTCTACCTAAAATAATCAACCCCAAGGTTTGCCTGCTTGGCATTGTGGATGACACTATTCCCACAATAGCACCACGCATCCTCCATAGAACACTGCTGTTTTATGCCAGGAAAACCATCCTCTCTCAATGGATGGCACACTCTCCCCCAACAATTGCTCACTGGCTCAATTTACTAAAAACCCTCCTGCCGTTGATACAACTCACCTACATAGCAAGAGGATACCCTCAAAAGTATGACAAGGTATGGGGAACATGGGCTGAAACCATGGAATGATGTCGCATAATGATAAACCGTTCTGTTTAGCATAGCTTTGTAGTTTGGTAGTTTGTAGTAGAAAGTTGTATTTACCCATTTTTGTTTTGTCAGAATGTGTACTTTCGGAAAATATATGGTTTTCTAGGGTCTTCGTGCTGTTAGGGGGTCTTATGGCACATAATACACATACCGGGTGCAAAAATTGCATGAGCCGGAGTGTCTTATGTGAAAATTCATATGCACTATTTTTATTTGGGGGCCCCTGTACGGCACGCAGTTTGGCCAATATATACATATAGGGCATCAAACTGTTCAGTAGACCCCTGGCGTTCATATTTAAAAAGTTTTATGTTGATACGTTACAAAATGTGGGGGTTCATAATGAGGTAAAATGCAAGCTTTGTGATGATTTTCAGAAATGCAATAAAAACCGTTCTGTTTAGCATAGCTTTGTAGTTTGGTAGTTTGCAGTAGAAAGATTTATTTACCTATTTTTGTTTTGTCAGAATGTGTATTTCGGAAAATGTATGGTTTTCTAGGGTCTCCTTACTGTTAGGGGGTCTTATGGCACATAATACACATACCGGGTGCAAAATTTGCACGAGCCGGAGCGTATTATGTGAAAATTCATATGCACTATTTTTATTTGGGCGCCCCTGTAGTTTGGTAAATCTATGTATATAGGGCATCAAACTGTTCAGTAAACCCCTGGTGTTCACATTTAGAATGTTTTATGTTGATACGTTACAAAATGTGGGGGTACGTAATGGGGTAAAATGCAAGCTTTGTGACGATTTTCAGAAATGTAAAAAAAAACCGTTCTGTTTAGCATAGCTTTGTAGTTTGGTAGTTTGTAGTAGAAAGATGTATTTACCCATTTTTGTTTTGTCAGAATGTGTACTTTCGGAAAATGTATAATTTTCTAGGGTCTCGGTACTGTTAGGGGGTCTTATAGCACATATACATGCCGGTAGCTTATATTGCAGTGTATACACTTTGTATGCACTAACTTCCTTATGGGGTCTCTAAATGCCAGATACATCGGTGATCCTATGCACAATGGGCATCAAACTGTTCAGCGGACCCTTGGCTTTCATATTTAGGGTGTGTTTTCTTGGTACCTAATGTTATGTGGGAGATAAGGTGCTTGAAAGTGGAAGATTTGAGGCGATTTTTTTAGAATTTTCATAATTTTTTATAGAAAATGCTAAATTCAGTAAAGCATTGCCGTTTGGTACTTAGGAGTTGGAAGACATAGTTACCCATTTCGGATTCGTCAGAATGTGTAGTTTTCAAAAATGTATGGTTTCCTGGGGTATACCTAATGTTCCAGGATTTTTGGCTTTGGAATGTAAAGTATGCCGTATTCTGCTGTAATGCTTTGAAAATTTAGTAACTTACTGCTGGGAGTTTTTCATCTATAGAAGTCAGAAATCTCAATAAAACTATACATATCAGGTATTGGCACATTCGGGAGACATGAGGCTTTCCAAATCAGTTGAATTTTTGTCCATAAAATATTTTTCTGGTATAAATCCCTATATCATGAAAAATAGCATTTTTCTTTTTTGTATTTCAAGCTCTAAATTTTGTTCCAGAAGTGGAAATACATAAAAACTCAGGCAGATTTTGAAAGCTCAGATTCTCCTGAAAAAAACAATATACCGTATATACTCGAGTATAAGCCGAGTTTTTCAGCACCCAAAATGTGCTGAAAAATTAACCCTCGGCTTATACTCGAGTCCCTACAGCTGCTTGCACCCTCTGTTACCTGATTCCCTGACCCCCAGGCACAGTTTAATGCTCCACATGACTACAGCAACAACGATCAGCAGGACGGATACCAACAAAACTTTAAGCACGGTGCTGGACAGGGAAGTCCTCGGGTCACCCCTCGAGGTGTGACGTCACGTCGGGGGTCGAGCAAGGAGTCAGGAAGTTGCGGCGAGCAGAATGCAACCCGAGGACTTCCCTGTCCAGCACCGCGCTTAAAGTTTTGTTGGTATCCGTCCCGCTGATAGTTGTTGCTGTAGTCACGTGGAGCATTAAACTGTGCCTGGGGGTAACCGCTGTTTGAAGTGTTGGGCAAAGCAGTATGGTAGCCATCATATCCTCCTCTAAAGCCCAGTGTTTTGCTGTGCGGGCTGCTGGTGCCCCGAGGACGTTTGATGGCTCTGGTCTGATGTTGCCATGGTAAGTGTTTACAATCGTTTGTAAGTTGAAGTTCTGTTTGTTCCACTTGATGAGGTTGGCTAGGGAAGGTCTGGTTGTAACTGGCCTGGTACTGGTTCTGTTCCAGTGTTTCTGGCTCATTCACAGGAGGGACAGGTGCATTCATATTGAAAACAGTCTGCATTGATTGGAATGGAGCAGCATTAACGTTGATACCACTGTGCAGAGGTCTGTTGGACCCGGTCTGGAACACCTGAGGTTGGGAAGCAGCAGGAATAGACAACGAGGTCTGCATTGGGTCTGTGTTTAAGGACAGCTATGCCTGAATTTGATCTATGGTGTCTTTCTATGTGTCTAATGGGGAGGGGGGAAAAGGAATTTCCATCAGCCCCCAGCAACCTTGTGCATTTTGTGGGAAGGGGTGGTTCAATAGCAACGCAGGTATTAATGAGTGATTCCTTCTCCAGTTGATCATGCTGTTAAGCCTGTGGAAGGCAGTAGGGGAGAGCCTGGCATCTCGCATACTCATACCCTGTACGTATTTGTTTAGTAAGATTGATAGATCCTAATTTTATTGGAATTTATTTTGATTATTGAAACTTAGAAGCTGCTGCATTTCCCACCCTGGGCTTATACTCGAGTCAATACATTTTTCCAGTTTTCTTAGGTAAAATCAGGTACCTCAGCTTATATTCGGATCGGCTTATACTCGAGTATATACGGTATAGTTTGCCTACCTAAACTTAACCCTGCCCCCAGTAAAAGCCTCTAAATTGAGAGAGCACAGAATGTTTACAAAACGTCTGGCACTGAGGGGAACCGAAATGTCAAATTCTGCTGAGCACTTAAAGGGTTAAGCTACTAAGAAATGCCCTCCCCTTTAAACAGAACAGGGATTGTTTGTCCATACATTGCAATATACTTCAAGCTGGCCAACTATGTCAAAGTTTAAAATTAAGCTTCAGTAGCTACTTTAAAAGGAGAGAAGGAAAGGCAAAGTAACTTAGGGGTGCCAAAATGTTAGGCACCCCAAGTGACTTTAATTGCCTACCTTGTACCCCGGGCTGGTGCCCCTGTTCAGAGAGAACAGCCCCAGCCTGGGGTAGCAGCGATCACTTCCTCCTTCCTGATTCGCTGTGCGCGCACATGCCCAGTAGAGTGAGAGGCGGAACTTTAACAGAGAAGTCAGCTTTTCACTCTACTGCGTATGCGCCTGTCATGTAGTCCCAGCAAAACGAACCATGAAGGAGGAAGCGCTTCCTACAGCTACCCCGGGCTAGGGCTGTTTTCTCCTAACAGGGGCACCAACCCGGGGTACAAGGTAAGCGATTAAAGTCTCTTGGGGGTGCCTAACATTTTGGCACCCCCAAGTGACTTAGCCTTTCCTTCTCCATTAATGAATTCCTGTATTTCTGCTAATAACTGCAAGGTATATGTGCCCACCCATGTTACGTAAGCATAATTGAATATCTTTTTAAGATTATTAATATAACTAAAGTTCTGCAATATAGTGCGGCAAAGAGATCACTGAACAATAAATGTAAAAAATGATTTTATATTGATTGGAAACAAATATTTACATAAACATAAATCATAAAGCAGATAAAATGCATAAAACAATATGCTACAATAACACAAAAAGGTCATACAAATCTTATAGACTACAATATACTACAAATATATACAATAACAACTAAACACACTAAAATGAAACCCAAAGGCCCAACCACCTAAAGAATAATAATATTATCCCACACCTTATAAACACTGTAGCCCACTTTTTAAACGCTTGTGGCACTACCTGCTGATTACTTGTACTTGGCGCTACAGGAGTCCTGAGCCCCCGCTTACTATGGGGGTTTACAGGGATTTCTCCCCTTAAAGGCATGCCTCCACCCAGGGATGGTCTTGTGGAACTATAATCCACCCCCTGGGAAACAATCAGGATGCTATGCCCCTCTTGGGACCCACGTACTCCTGGTGTAATGTACCCCATCCTGGGGTTATTCCTTACCAGCTTGGTAGTGGTCCTCTGGGCTTGATAGATATTCCGACACAGTGGTATATGTGAAATAGATGTAAAGGTTTATTCAGGCAGAGACCTCTCCAGGAGTGGCATATCATTTATACACATTGCAGGGCATATCTCCATACATCTCATTGAGAACCTTTTCCTGTTTGACTACCCAACGGTACTCTCGGCAGCCCTCCCCTCTAGGTGCTCCCCCCAGTACTCTCAGCAGAGACACTCTCTCATAGAGTTCCCCCGGTACTCCGCTAGGACGTTACACCCCAGGGACCCACACACCGGTACTCTCACTAGGCTCCCTCAGATCCGGCCTCCTGGACTAGCGGTGACCTGTTCCACCTACCTAGCCACTTGTGGCCCTGCACTCCAGCAGATGTAATGCTGGGGGATCTTAACCCCACTACCACTCCTGGAGGGGCAATATCCACCCATTCTAACTTGGTGTCCTACATGGCACTCCTGGAGTGACCTATTACCAAACTTCTATCACTAAACTGTGCCAGGGGCACTGCTACCTAAGCATGTCCCTGGACTAAAATGTCTGCTAGCACATGGCTGCATCCCTTTATATATCCCAGCACCCCATCTAGTGGTTGCTGGTGATAAATGCAGGGGAGACTCCCTTTTAACAGAAAAACACCTAGGACCACCTTTAGGTGCCCAATTCCCTAAGGCTACCCTCTAGTGCCTGTCTAAGGAGAACCCATCCTAGGGGCCCAAATCTTGGGTATCCCTACAACACACTTTATGAAACCTTAACTCTAGAAGATTATACAGCCTAAGTATACCTCTCCTTAGGTTTGATAAGTGCCTAGTCCGTGATGTCAGGATTCCCTCTGATCTGGTACGGTGGTCACTTCTCTCCTGGCCCTGTGTCTCTGTGCCCTACTGAAGCTAGCCTATATACAGGAGAGATGGGTGGTTTCTAGAACTCTCTCCTGATTGGTCCATTTGAATGATGCTAGCACATACCAGTCAGTTACAGGAAGTTACCCGTCCTCCATTTTGGATATTCCAATTGTCATTTCTGTGTCTCCACAAAGTCTGTCCTTCCTGACTAACTGATTATGTTTATCACCAGGGATCCACTCAGCTGGCTCCGGTGTCCTTGGCCCTATGTTATTGTTAGAGTTTAGGTGGGCCAGAACCTTTCCCAGAGCAGTACCTTTGTTTTCCAAATGAGAAAACCTATTGTTTGGACCAGACACCCAGGTGCTAAGCTAATTAGACTGTTTCCTCTACTAGAATAAAAGGTTTCATTACTGATTAATAAAAGATTGGAACCCACAATATGTATCTATATTTTACAAGAATCTTACATCTTTATCTACATGTACAGTGGAGGAAATAATGATTTGACCCCTCACTGATTTTGTAAGTTTGTCCAATGACAAAGAAATGAAAAGTCTCAGAACAGTATCATTTCAATGGTAGGTGTAACAGTGGCAGATAGCACATCAAAAGGAAAATGGAAAAAAGAACTTGAAATAAAAGATAGCAACTGATTTGCATTTCATTGAGTGAAATAAGTTTTTGAACCCTCTAACAAAAAAAGACTTAATACTTAGGGGCTGATTTACTAACCCACGAATCCGACCCGAATTGGAAAAGTTCCGACTTGAAAACGAACATTTTGCGACTTTTTCGGATTCTTTACGAATTTTTCGTTACCAATACGATTTTTGCGTAAAAACGCGAGTTTTTCGTATCCATTACGAAAGTTGCGTAAAAAGTTGCGCATTTTTCATAGCGTTAAAACTTACGCGAAAAGTTGCGCATTTTTCGTAGCGTTAAAACTTAAAAGGTGCAAAGTTTCGCGTAAGTTTTAACGCTACGAAAAAAGCGCAACTTTTTGCGCAAGTTTTAACGCTACGAAAAATCGCCAGATTTTACGCAACTTTCGTAATGGCTACGAAAAACTCGCGTTTTTACGCAAAAATCGTATTGGTAACGAAAAATTCGTAAAGAATCCGAAAAAATCGCAAAACATACGAAAAAATCGCAAAATACCGATCATTACGAAAAAAATGCAATCGGACTCATTTCGACCCATTCGTGGGTAAGTAAATCAGCCCCTTAGTGGAAAACCCCTTGTTTGCAAGCACAGAGGCCAAACGTTTCTTGTAATTGATGAGCAAGTTTGCGCCCATTTTAGGAGGAATGTTGGTCCCACTCCTCTTTGCAGATCATCTCTAAATCCCTAAGGTTTCTGTCTCTGTGCAACTCTGAGCTTGAGCTCCCTCCATAGGTTTTCTATTGGATTAAGGTCCGGAGACTGACTAGGCCACTCCATGACCTTAATGTGCTTCTTCTTGAGCCACTCCTTTGTTGCCTTTGCTGTATGTTTTGGGTCATTGTCGTGCTGGAACACCCATCCACCACCCATTTTCAGTTTCCTGGCAGAGGGAAGGAGGTTGTCGTTCAGGATTTCACGATACATGGCTCCGTCCATTTTCCCGTTAATGGGAATAAGTTGTCCTGTGCCCTTAGCAGAAAAACACCCCCAAAGCAAAATGTTTCCACCCCCATGCTTGACGGTGGGGACGGTGTTTTGGGGGTCATAGGCAGCATTTTTCTTCCTCCAAACTCAGCGAGTTGAGTTAATGCCAAAGAGCTCTATTTTGGTCTCATCAGACCACAGCACCTTCTCCCAGTCACTCACAGAATCATTCAGGTGTTCATTGACAAACTTCAGATGGGCCTGCACATGTGCCTTCTTGAGCAGGGGGACCTTGCGAGCCCTGCAGGATTTTAATCCATTGCGGTGTAATGTGTTTCCAATGGTTTTCTTGGTGACTGTGGTCCCTGCTAATTGGAGGTCAGTAACTAACTCCTCCCGTGTAGTTCTAGGATGCTTTTTCACCTTTCTCAGAATCATTGACACCCCACGAGGTGAGATCTTGCGTGGAGCCCCAGAGCGAGGTCGATTGATGGTCATTTTGTGCTCCTTCCATTTTCGAACAATCGCCCCAACAGTTGTCACCTTCTCTCCCAGCTTCTTGCTAATGGTTTTGTAGCCCATTCCAGCCTTGTGCAGGTCTACAATTTTGTCTCTGACATCCTTGGACAGCTCTTTGGTCTTTCCCATGTTGGAGAGTTTGGAGTCTGCTTGATTGATTGATTCTGTGGACAGGTGTCTTTTATACAGGTGACTAGTTAAGACAGGTATCCTTAATGAGGTTGACTAATTGAGTAGAAGTGTCTAACCACTCTGTGGGAGCCAGAACTCTTAATGGTTGGTAGGGGTTCAAAAACTTATTTCACTCAATGAAATGCAAATCAGTTGCTATCTTTTATTTCAAGTTATTTTTTCCATTTTCCTTTTGATGTGCTATCTGCCACTGTTACACCTACCATTGAAATGATACTGTTGTGAGACTTTTCATTTCTTTGTCATTGGACAAACTTACAAAATCAGTGAGGGGTCAAATAATTATTTCCTCCACTGTATGTAGGGGTTTACCAAAAAATGGGCCCTTAGGATAGACACCCCTAGGACAGGCCACAGGGTGGTGCTGTAATAGATCACTCTAGGAGTAGAGATGTAGCGAACCTCGCAAAAAAAGTTTGTGAACCCGTTCGCAAACTTCCGCCAAAAAGTGCGAACGTTCGCGAACTTTGCGAACCCCATAGACTTCAATGGGAAGGCGAACTTTAAAACCTAGAAAAGCCATTTCTGCCCAGAAAACTGATTTTAAAGTTGTTTAAAGGGTGCCACAACCTGGACAGTGACATGCCGGAGGGGGATCAAGGGCAAAAAATGTCTCGTTTTTGACACAGCGTTGCGTTTTGTGCTGTAAAGGGCACAAATCACACTACATTCCTAAACTTGTGTAATAAACTGCTTTAAAACATCCGGTGTCTACATGCCAATCAAGTCGTGTAAAGGTTAGGGCCGGTTCACATGCAAAGACAAAACGCAGCGTTTACTGCAACGAAAAAAACTCAAAAAGCTTTAATGATACCGTCAAGTGAGCGAATAATAGTTTTTACTAGTTGCTTGTCACCTCCAGGATGTTCGTCCCGTCGGTGGGAATATTTCTGTAGTGGTGTGTTTAGCAGTCACCGTGCTTGTGCGCACGTGCACGGTCAGGCAGAGGTAATTCAATGTCAGTGAAGTGAACCAAAAAACACTGATTCTGCAGTGCGGGCCCAGTTTTGGACTACTTTATTGATCACCTGCGGTGACCATAAAAGATACAATTTTGCCACTGTTGCAGAACCCTGAAAAATCAGGCATGTGTACATTCCTGAAAAATTATGTTTTTTTTGTCGCAGCCACTGAAGCACAGAGGACAGAAAAAATATGGCATATAAATGCTGAAAATAATCGTTTTTTTTTCGCAGGCACTGAAGCACAGAGGACAGAAAAAATATGTTAGATACATGGTATCACAACCATACCGCAGGCAGAACCTTTAAAATATACTAAGATAGCGTACCAAGCACTGATCAACCATGTTTTAACAGCGACTCGAATTTCGATAGCTGCACATTGGAAAACTCCAACGCCAGCCTGACTATCCCTTCTCAGCCTGTCAGTTACAGCTTCTAATGCTAACAGACATCTACTGCACAAATATGGCCACCCCCTCATAGAGGGACATGGGGGATCAGATAGGGAATGTAAAAGCTTGGACAAATATATGTTAGATAAATGTTGAAAATATTTGTTTTTTTGTTGTCGCAGCCACTGAAGCACAGAGGCCAGAAAAACTCAGGATTTACCTGTTCAAAAAGGAGGACGCTAAAGGACAGCTGTGTGTGGAGTCATGTGGCGTGCAGAGAAGGTCAGCTGCATGGGGAGTCAGAACAAGTCTTCCAGCGTGCAGTAACCCTCTGAGATCCATGCCTCAAACCAGTAGGATTTGCACCCTAGTTTGTACGGTGGAGGAGGAGGACGCTAAAGGACAGCTGTGAGTGGTGTCAAGCGACTTGCAGAGAAGGACAGCTGCATGGGCAGTCAGAACAAGTCTTCCGGCGTGCAGTAACCCTCCGAGATCCATGCCTCATTCATTTTAATAAAGGTCAGGTAATCCACACTTTTGTGACCTAGGCGAGTTCTCTTCTCAGTTACAATCCCTCCTGCTGCACTGAAGGTCCTTTCTGAGAGGACACTTGAGGCGGGGCAAGACAAGAGGTTTATGGCAAATTGTGACAGCTCTGGCCACAGATCAAGCCTGCGCACCCAGTAGTCCAGGGGTTCATCGCTCCTCAGAGTGTCGATATCTGCAGTTAATGCCAGGTAGTCCGCTACCTGCCGGTCGAGGCGTTCTCTGAGGGTGGATCCAGAAGGCTTCTGGCGCTGCCTTGGACTGAAAAAACTTTGCATGTCTGATGTTACAGAGTGGCCAAAGTGCATTGTCCTTGCAGGTGTGCTCGTGGGAGGATTACCGGCAGCCCTGCCCCTGGAATGTGGAGTGACATCACCCTTAAAAGCATTGTACAACATGTTTTGCAGGCTGGTTTGGAAATGCAGCATCCTTTCGGACTTGTGGTACGTTGGTAACATTTCTGCCACTTTATGCTTGTAACGAGGGTCTAGTAGCGTTGCCACCCAGTACAGGTCCTTCTCCTTAAGCCTCTTGATACGGGGGTCCTTCAACAGGCATGACAGCATGAAAGACCCCATTCTCACAAGGTTGGATGCAGAGGTATCCATCTCCCCTTCCTCGTTATCAAGGACTACGTCCTCATCCACCACCGTCTCCTCCCCCCAGCCACGTACAAGACCAGGGCTCCCCAAAAGGTGACCACAAGCCCCCCGGGAAGCCTGCTCCTGTTGGTCTTCCGCCTCCACAAAGCCACCTTCCTCCTCTGACTCCACTTCTGACAGCTCTCCCTGCATTGCAGCAGGTGCCTGGGAACGTTCTGGTGATTCTGCCCAGAAATCATGCTCTTCCTGCTCCTGGTCACGCTGGTCTACGGCCTCATCTGTCACTCGTCGCACGGCACGCTCCAGGAAGAACACAAAGGGTACTAGGTCACTGATGGTGCCTTCAGTGCGACTAACCATATTTGTGACCTCGTCAAAAGGGCGCATGAGCCTGCAGGCATCACGCATAAGCACCCAGTAATGGGGGAAAAAAATCCCCAGCTCTGCAGATCCAGTCCTACCACCCAGTTCAAATAGATATTCGTTAATGACTCTTTGTTGTTGCAGCAGACGTTCAAACATGAGGAGCGTTGAATTCCAGCGAGTCTGGCTATCACAAATTAAACGCCTGACTGGCAAGTTGTGCCGCCGCTGAATGTCAGCAAGGTGTGCCATGGCTGTGTAGGAACGTCTGAAATGGCCAGACACCTTCCTGGACTGCCTGAGAATGTCCTGCAATCCTGGGTACTTTGAGACAAACCGTTGGACTATTAAATTTAGAACATGTGCCATGCAGGGCACATGTGTTAAATTGCCCAGTCTAAGTGCTGCCAACAGATTGCTTCCGTTGTCACACACCACTTTTCCAATTTTCAGTTGGTGTGGGGTCAGCCACCGATCGGCCTGTGAGTGCAGAGATGACAGGAGTGCAGATCCAGTATGGTTTTTGCTTTCCAGGCACGTCATGCCCAAGACAGCATGACAACGGCGTACCTGGCACGTCGAATAGCCTATGGGAAGCTGGGGGTGCACAGGTGTGGAGGAGGACACAGCAGCAGAGGAGGAAGAAGCTGAGGAAGAAGCCAAGTTAGAAGATGAGTTAGAAGATGACTTAGAAGATGAGTTAGAGAGCAAAGGAGGAGTAGAGGTGGTGGCAGACCCGCATGCAACCCGTGGCGGTACACCAACTCCACTGTTGTTGAACCACGCATTCCCTGCTTCCCAGCCATAACCAGTGGGCAGTGTAGGTGACATACCTGCCCTGACCATGCTTGGAGGACCATGTGTCCGTAGTCATATGGACCTTTGCCCCAACACTAAATGACAGGGATTCGGTGACTTGGCTCTGCACATGCTGGTACAGGGAAAAAAAATTTCGCTGGGTACCTTCCACTGCGGTGTCCCAATTGCTACAAATTTGTGGAAGGCCTCAGAGTCCACCAGCTGGTATGGTAAAAGCTGGCGGGCTAAGAGCGCAGACAAGCCAGCTGTCAGACGCCGGGCAAGGGGTGACTCGGAGGCATTGGCTTTTTACGCTCAAACATGGCCCTCAAAGAAACTTGGCTGGGGGCAGATGAGCAAGAACTTGTGGTCAAGGTGGAAGGCGGAGTGGAGGGTGGTTGAGACGGGTCAAGGACAGCAGAGGTAGAGCAGTAAGATGCTGGAGCAGAAGGAGGGTGGCTTAGCGTTTGGCTGCTGCCTTTGAGGTGTTGCTCCCATAGTGCTTTGTGTTTGGCGTTCATGTGCATTCGCATAGCAGTTGTACCTAAGTGGGTGTTGGGCTTCCCAAGACTCAGTTTCTGACTGCACTCATTGCAAATTACAGCGCTTTTGTCAGAGGCACAAACATTAAAAAAATGCCACACTGCTGAGCCTTTTGATGTGGGCTTTCTAGCGGTAACAGTAGAAGCTGGCGGGTGCGTTGGCTGGCTGACCACAGGTGCCGATTCATGTTGTTGCCCTACTGTTCCCTGCGAGCTGTCCCTGCTTTTTCCAAGTCTTATTCTCCTCCTGCCTCTCTGACTCTCCGTCTCTCCATCTGAACTATCCTCCTCTTGCTCTCTTCTTGTGGGCACCCACAAAACATCAATCTCCTCATCATCATTCTCCTCAGATGCATCAATTTCTTCTGACAGCTCACAGAAGGCAGCAGCAGCAGGGACCTCATCACACCTTATGTCCATCTCTGTTGTGTTGCCTGCCTGAGTTATATCTGGTGTAACGTCCTCATCTCCTTCATCTTCTTCTGGCAGTAATGGTTGCGCATCACTCATTTCAACAAACTCATGAGTAAATAACTCCTCTGACTCCAGTGAAGAAGGGGTGGCGGTGGTGGAGGAAGTGGTAGGTGGGGTGTCCATAGCAGAGGAGGATGAGGATGTTGTGGCAAAGTTAGAAACGGTAGAGGATGGGGTGTGCTGTGTAAGCCAGTCAACTACCTCTTCAGCATTTTGGGAGTTCAGGGTAAGTGCCTTCGGAACACTGGGCAATTTCCTAGGGCCACAGGATATCATAGCAGCATGGCCCCTAATGCCTCTGCGTGGCGGCCTGCCTTTGCCTGGCATTTTTTTTATTTTTACAAAACAACAACAACTTGGGTGATGTTTCTGGACACGGAATTATTATTGTTATTTAGACAAATTGTGAAAAAGCTCACACAGCTAGGTGGCACTTGGTTGCAGACACCGGGCAACAAGGCCTGCAAGGGCAACGTATACAGTAGTGGATACGGAATATTTTATTGCTGGTGGAAAACCGTCACTCAGGTGATGTTTCTGGACACAGAATTATTATTGTTATTTAGACAAATTGTTATTTAGACAAAAAATACAGAGCAGTAGAAAGTAGATTACTAGCCAGAAAACCTACTTAAACTCTCCCTCAAATCAATACACACAGCTCTCTCCCCACACAAATACAGAGCAGTAGAAAGTAGATTACTATCCAGAAATCCTACTTAAACTCTGCCTCACATCAATGCACAGCTCCTATCCCCACACAAATACAGAGCAGTAGAAAGTAGATTACTATCCAGAAATCCTACTTAAACTCTGCCTCACATCAATGCACAGCTCCTATCCCCACACAAATACAGAGCAGTAGAAAGTAGATTACTAGCCAGAAATCCTACTTAAACTCTGCCTCACATCAATGCACAGCTCCTATCCCCACACAAATACAGAGCAGTAGTAGATTACTAGCCAGAAAACCTACTTAAACTCTCCCTCAAATCAATACACAGCTCTCTCCCTACACTATCTCTTCAAGCACACACAGGCAGAATGTAAAATGGCTGCTGGGCTTCGGTTTATATATGGAAGGGAGTGGTCCAAGGGGGGGTGGCCCAGGAGGGAGAGCTGCCTGATTGGCTGACATGTATCTGCTGGTCTGGGGTGAGAGGTCAAAATTTGGCGCCAGCTAAGGCGAACCCAAATGACGAACATCGCCAAAAGTTCGCGAATTTGCGGACTTGCGAACACCCGATGTTCGCGTGAATTAGTTCGCCGGCGAACAGTTCGCTACATCCCTATCTAGGAGTGCCATGTAGGACACCAGAGTTTAGAATGGGTGGATATTGCCCCTCCAGGAGTGGTAGTGGGGTTAAGACCCCCCAGCATTACATCTGCTGGAGTGCAGGGCACTAAGTGGCTAGGTAGGTGGACAAGGTCACCGCTAGTCAAGGAGTCCAGATCTGAGGGTGCTTAGGCGAGAGTACCGGTGTGAGTCTTCTAGCTTGAGTACCGGGGAGAACTCTAGTGAGAGAGTGTCTCCTGGCGAGAGTACCGGGGGGAGTACCATAAGTTACCCGACAGGAAAAGGTTCTCAATGAGAAGTGAGGAGTATATGCCCTGTATGTGATTTGTATGCCACTCCTGGAGAGGTCTCTGCTCTGAATGAAGCAACTCATCTGATTCATCATATCATTTGTGTATCTGGATCTTTCCTGCACATGGGATCACCTACCCGCTGGTAAGCTACTACCCCAAGGGAGGGGCAAGGTACCGGGGGCTGTGTGTGGATCCCAGGCAGAGGTACTAGTGAACTGTTAAGTTCCCAGGGTGTGGGTTATAGTTCCACAAGACCATCCCTGGGTGGAGGCTCACCTTTAAGGGGAGAAATCCCTGCTAACCCCCATAGTAAGTGGGGGCTCAGGACTCCTGTAGTGCCAAGTACAAGTAATCAGCAGGTAGCAGCACAAGCATCCGCAAAAGTGGGCTACATGTATATAATCTGTGGCAAAACCATCAATAAACTGGATTTGTTAGGAGATTCACTACTTGTCTGTGTCTCTCTGTGCAGTTCCCGGATCCATATCATGTGACAATGTACCAACAAGAGAGCCCGGGGTCCTAATAACTGGTAAAACCCTAACCCTGCGGGTAAATCCCCCCCCCCCGAGGCTCCTGTCGCCGTGGGACTGTGTTTGTGGCACCGACACATTTACTAACAGCTAAAGGCAAATTCATAACAAAGGGGGGGAATTCACAAAATCGCTGATATTGAGACAAAATAAAAGGGGAGACAGATTTGTCGGATTTTTCAGATTTTGTCATATTAGCAACTTTTTTTTATGAATTTGCCTTTTGGGCTTTCTAATGGTTTCTATATTTCTGTGTAATTCCCCTTCTCTAACAAGATATAAGGATCTAAATACCGTCTTCCCCAGCCCCTACTCATTACTGGGCAGCAGCAACCCGGCCCCCCCACCAACATGCCTGGTGATAGGGGTCCAACAGGACTAGGGCCCCCCGGGTCTTTATACAGTGCCCTGTTGGGGCCAGTCCAACCCTGTACCCCAATATCCCAGTGTGGGTGCCGGTGTGTAGGTGCTGCTTTCTGATCCCCAAGTTGGCGGCTGGGAACAGGAGGGGCACAGCTAAAGGTGGGGGCCAACTAGGAGGGGGCTACAACTCCCAGCACCCCCAGCCGGCCTTTCCCTAACCCTTACTGCAAATGCACATCAGCTACAGGGAATAGAGCAGGGACTCCCCGTTACTGTACTACAACTCCCAGCACCCCCAGCCGGCCTTTCCCTAACCCATGTGACTGGGTTAGACTCCAGTCACGTCACAGATAACAAGTAACTGGAGCTGAGTAGGAATCAGGCCCCGCCCCCTGTCTCTGCCTCATTTCTACTTCCTGCTCCCAGTCATGGCGGCTGCTGATCTGAGAGACAAACTGACCTGCTCCCTGTGCCGGGAGATCTACACCGACCCTGTAACCCTGCCCTGTGGCCATAACTACTGCCGGGGTTGTATTGTGGGAACAGGGGGAGAGCAGGGGGAGAGGAGGGAGGAACCTTCCTGCCCTGAATGCAGACAGACATTTACACACAGACCTGAACTGAAAAAAAATGTGACTCTCAGTAAGATCTGTGAGGGCTTCCGTTCTACCCCCCCAGGGCAGGGGGGTGCCGGGAATATCTGCCCTACCTGTGATTCTCCTGTAGCTGCCGGTACCTCCTGTCAGAACTGTGACCCCTCTCAGTGGGGTATTAACCTGCCTGTAGGGAGCGGCCCAGCAGAACCTGCACCTACTGACCCCACCAACTCCCCCAGGAACAGAACCTGCTCCGCACACTCACAGATGGAGCTGGAGTATTACTGCCCCCAGGATGGGGCCTGTGTCTGTGTGGCCTGTTGGCTGGTGGGAGAGCACTTGGGCCACAGGGTGGAGCCACTGAGTGAGGCCTCGGAGAACAAGAAAGAGAAACTGAGGGAAGTTCTGGAGAAACTGAGCCCCGAGAGAGAGGAGATAAAGAAGAGAATCCAGAGGCTGCAGGAGCGCAGGAGGGAAGGGGCAGAAAAAGCAGCCGGTGAGACAAAGGGAGTCACTGCCCTGTTTAGGGGCATCAGGGAACGGCTGGAAGCCCTAGAGAAGCAAATGCTAAGTGAGATCTCAAGTGAGCAAAAGAAGATTTCCCACCAACTCCATGGTTTGATCCGGCAGCTGGAGATAAAGAAGGACGAGCTGTCCAGGAAGATCCGTCACATTGAGGAGCTGTGCAACATGGCAGATCCACTCACTGTCCTACAAGCACCGGAACCTGATGGGGCTGAGTTTTATGAGGCTGAGGGGGGGGACAGAAAGCGCAGAAAGATGGAGGATATAAATGCCCCGGCTGTAGGGGATCTGGATTTGGGTGGGATCTCAGAGACATTACTCACAGGGTTGGATCAGATTGTGACTGAGGCAAAGGGGAGATTCACCTGGCAGGAGGCTACAGACCTGGTACTCGATACAGAGACAACTGATGGTGAAACTGTATCAGAGGACAGGAAAACTGTATCCTACACAGGTGAATATGAGCTTGAACCCTGGGAAACAGACTTAATATGGGCAAGTGTGATTTTAAGCACCAGGAGCTTTTCCTCAGGGCGACATTACTGGGAGGTAAAGGGCAGGGGTGAGAACTGGGGAGTGGGGGTGACTCCTAGAGGTGGATATAAGGACTGGCCTCTAATAAGACTCTGTGATACATATTATGTGTCAGAGGGAAATGGAATCACTGCTTTACCTCTCAGGCCTTCATGTGGCAGAATCAGGATCTCACTGGACTATGAGGCCGGACTTGTGTCCTTCTATGAGCCGAGGAAGCCAATCAGGCACATATACACTTATACTGATTCCTTTACTGAGCCCCTTTGTGCTGCATTGTGGGTAGATTCGGGCAGTGTGAGAATCACTAGTTAGGGCTCTGCCGGGAGCTGGTCACTGTGGGAAATAACCAGTTAAACTGTACTGTGCATTCATTACAGCCGGGATGTTCCCCTTTGAGATAACTTGTAGTATTATGTAGAAAGCAATATTCTGAAACAATTTGCAATTGGTCTTTTTTTATCATTTGTAGTTTTTCAAATTATTTCAGTTTTTGTTTAGCAGCTATCTGGTTGCTAGGGTCATTTTACCTTAGCAACCAGGAAGTGGTTTGAATGAGAGACAGGAATATGAATAGGGGAGGGGCTGAATAGAAAGATAAGGAATAAAAAGTAACAATAACAATAAAACTGGAGCCTCACAGAGCAATAGGGTTTGGCTGCCGGGGTCACTGACCCCCATTTTGAAGCTGCAATGAGTTAGAATAACAAAACCATTCAGATAAGGGCGGCACCTGAGCCATGGGCCCCACTTATGGTCTGACCATTGCCCTGGGGGCCAAACAATTGGATCAGCCCAGTTTGGTTTACTGTGTGGGCAAATATCCAATAGTTTGGCAAACTTGGCTAATGAGCAGCTCCATCAGGGTGTGGCCATGGCTTAAACTATCATGAAATTAATCATTCTTTAAATGAACCATCGCATCATGTTAATAAAGTTTCTATGTCATGTATTCTAAATGTTACTCAAATATAAAAATAATTTCTACTGATTTCATTGAAAGTTTTACATTATATTCTTTATTTTGCTTTGATAAAATTATAGCTCAGATTCCCAGTGCGTGGTGCATACGGTAATATGGCGCATACGGTAATAGGTTTGTATGTATATATAACTTTATAAAGCGCAGCGCTGTACAGTCTTACAATATACAGAATTACACACAGGGAGGACAAATGTTATAATAAATAAATACAATATACAGTGGTGTGAAAAACTATTTGCCCCCTTCCTGATTTCTTATTCTTTTGCATGTTTGTCACACAAAATGTTTCTGATCATCAAACACATGTAACTATTAGTCAAAGATAACACAAGTAAACACAAGATGCAGTTTTTAAATTAGGGTTTTTATTATTTAGGGAGAAAAAAAATCCAAACCTACATGGCCCTGTGTGAAAAAGTAATTGCCCCCTGAACCTAATAACTGGTTGGGCCACCCTTAGCAGCAATAACTGCAATCAAGCGTTTGCGATAACTTGCAATGAGTCTTTTACAGCGCTCTGGAGGAATTTTGGCCCACTCATCTTTGCAGAATTGTTGTAATTCAGCTTTATTTGAGGGTTTTCTAGCATGAACCGCCTTTTTAAGGTCATGCCACAACATCTCAATAGGATTCAGGTCAGGACTTTGACTAGGCCACTCCAAAGTCTTCATTTTGTTTTTCTTCAGCCATTCAGAGGTGGATTTGCTGGTGTGTTTTGGGTCATTGTCCTGCTGCAGCACCCAAGATCGCTTCAGCTTGAGTTGACGAACAGATGGCCGGACATTCTCCTTCAGGATTTTTTGGTAGACAGTAGAATTCATGGTTCCATCTATCACAGCAAGCCTTCCAGGTCCTGAAGCAGCAAAACAACCCCAGACCATCACACTACCGCCACCATATTTTACTGTTGGTATGATGTTCTTTTTCTGAAATGCTGTGTTACTTTTACGCCAGATGTAACGGGACACGCACCTTCCAAAAAGTTCAACTTTTGTCTCGTCGGTCCACAAGGTATTTTCCCAAAAGTCTTGGCAATCATTGAGATGTTTTTTAGCAAAATTGAGAGGAGCCTTAATGTTCTTTTTGCTTAAAAGTGGTTTGCGCCTTGGAAATCTGCCATGCAGGCCGTTTTTGCCCAGTCTCTTTCTTATGGTGGAGTCGTGAACACTGACCTTAATTGAGGCAAGTGAGGCCTGCAGTTCTTTAGATGTTGTCCTGGGGTCTTTTGTGGCCTCTCGGATGAGTTGTCTCTGCGCTCTTGGGGTAATTTTGGTCGGCCGGCCACTCCTGGGAAGGTTCACCACTGTTCCATGTTTTTGCCATTTGTGGATAATGGCTCTCACTGTGGTTCGCTGGAGTCCCAAAGCTTTAGAAATGGCTTTATAACCTTTACCAGACTGATAGATCTCAATTACTTTTGTTCTCATTTGTTCCTGAATTTCTTTGGATCTTGGCATGATGTGTAGCTTTTGAGGTGCTTTTGGGCTACTTCTCTGTGTCAGGTAGCTCCTATTTAAGTGATTTCTTGATTGAAACAGGCGTGGCAGTAATCAGGCCTGGGGGTGACTACACAAATTGATATTGAAATTGAAAATTGAAATTGATAAACCACAGTTAAGTTATTTTTTAACAAGGGGGCAATCACTTTTTCACACAGGGCCATGTAGATTTGGGTTTTTTTTTCTCCCTTAATAACGTAAACCTTCATTTAAAAACTGCATTTTGTGTTCAATTATGTTATCTTTGACTAATAGTGAACGGTTTTTGATGATCAGAAACATTTTGTGTGACAAACATGCAAAAGAATAAGAAATCAGGAAGGGGGAAAATAGTTTTTCACACCACTGTATATATAAGTGCCATGTGGTATGAGACACAGTAGGAAGGAGTTCCCTGCCCCATAGAGCTTACAATCTAAGCTACGCACGACACAGCCACTTACCCTATAGCCTATACAGCCGCTAACTCTTTAATTAGCTACTAATACAACCGGTTTGTATAGTAAGATACAGCCTATGCTTATCATTATACCCCATGCTGGCACCGTATATACCAAACCCTTTGTCATTCTGGGTTTTTTTATTTTGCATATGTGGAATCTGATTGTTACAGAAATAAATAAAAACAAATTTAAAAACCCATGTTGTACAGTTATTTCGGTTATAGTGGTCCCATGCCCGTTGCCTCCGGCCAGCTCTTAGGTCGGGGTCGGATTCATTTACATAACAAGTCTGTCCTCCCTGTCATTGGCTGTTGTGCTGTCAGTCACACTTAATGCAAATCTCCTGCTTTCTTCTCAGACCCCCCAGGTCCCCCACAAAGTCATGTGAAATAAACAGCATCGTTACCGGTGTGGGCAAAGACTTCCTTCCCTGTTCCCTGGCCGACCCACACAGATCTCCTGCCCCCTCCCCCTTACCCCCCAGAAACACTCTGACAGCTTTACAGCTCTCTAACCTCTCAGTCAGTGACTTTGGGGGGGCCCCATGGGATATAACTGTCAGTTTGTGAGCCTGCAGGTCGGATACAAATGCAGAATAACTGACAGTTACGTCCCATATGGCCCCCCCTCCAGTCACTGATTGGTTACTGACTGCCAACAGCTTAGGCACATGCTGTTTAGTGGCGAAAGCCTTGGACACATGAGCATCGGAGCCCATGCCTTCGGGTAGAACTCACACGCGATGATTCAATATCATCTGTTTATTTGAAGAAAATAAACCCCCCTTATATACACCTATGTGCCCTCCCCTGGTAACAGAGCAGGAAGGGATTTGGGGAAAGTGGGGGTGTCAGGGGGTGAAACTGAATGAGACTGTTTGGGGATCCACTCTCCCGCCCCCTTTCTGAGTTGGGATCTCATTACAAGTAACTGATGGATAAATATTTATTGCAACAGTTATCAGCCAGTAATGAAACTGTAGGGGGCTGGGAAGTAATATGGCCGCCCCTTTTCCCTTTCTGCCCCCTAGTCATTTATATGCCAAAGGGGGTCCTTTCTTCTAGAAGCAAAGTCAAAGTATGACCAGTATAGTGCTATAGTTTGGCCGCAATGTGTTACAATATATACAGCCATGTGCCCTGGGCCATTTTGTGCAGAAGCCCACCTGAGCGGGCAAGTGGGGCACATTAGCACCTAGGCTTAAGCTTATGGCTAGATAGATCAGGATATACAGTGTAAGGCAACTCGTCCAAACAGTGCAGTCTCTGGGGGTTTAGGTGGATTGCAGGGATCAGATTGGTCTCAGAAAACAAGAGTTCACACCCAGCATTTAGTTTTAAGCTGACCTCAATCAGCTTTATTCATATATAACCGGCACACAGGAATATATTGGAAAACAAAACATAAAAATAAATCCTAGCCTGTCCGGCTCTAACTTACATACAGCAGCTCCCTCTCTATCTAGAGATCTAACATCCAACTCTACCAAAAACAAAAGTAGTTTGGTCATACCTCCCAACATTTGAAAAATGAAAAGAGGGACAAAAAGATTTGGCGCGCGCAGCGCGTCAAATTTTTTTGATCACGCCCCCTTTTGTGGCCATGCCCCAATTACCACACCCCATTTTAAAAAAATACCCCTTTTATATAGATGAAATGGCGGGTGCAGATGAAAATGTGCTATACCCTCATACTGAATGACCTAAGGAAAACAATACAGCAACTCCTACATATAAATACAAATATAGAGAGAAGGCAGTCAGTTATAACTAAGTACCAGTTTTGCCCCCCCATACACAGTAGCCCCCCCATACACAGTAGCCCCCCCATACACAGTAGCCCCCTATACACAGTAGCCCCCACAGTAGCCCCCTATACACAGTAGCCCCCTATACACAGTAGCCCCCCATACACAGTAGCCCCCCATACACAGTAGCCCCCCATACACAGTAGCCCCCCATACACAGTAGCCCCCCATACACAGTACCTTCGTCTGTGGCTTCGTTATGCCTCTCCTTGCGCTGCGTGACAGGCCCTTTTATAAGGTTGTGCCCCGTGCGTAATGATGTCACACCCACAGGCGCAACCTTATAAAAGGGCCTGTCGCGCAGCGCAAGGAGAGGCATAACGAAGCAGCCGACGAAGCAAGAACATCCGGCTACAGCTAGCGCATCCCGCTGTGCCGGATAGTTCCATGAATGTCCCGCAATGCGGGACATTCATGGAACTATCTGGGACAGCGGGACGCGCCGCGAAAAGCGGGACAGTTGGGGGGTATGGTTTGGTTACTCACCGTGTCTGGCTCTCTCCATACTGCATGCAGGCAGTTCCCCAGGGAGGGAGAGAGTGAGTAACTCTGCAGACACCATGTTTAAAAGGGTTTCCCCTGAAGCCTAACGAGGCCACTAATTAGTCAGGCTTCAGCAAAACCTGCATAGCCTGTTGAATGGAAGTCCCACCCACTCACTCCCATTCACTCCAGGGCCCTTTTTACCAGCTTTTCCAAAAGCCTAATGCAGTGAAATAACACTCTTTCCCTGCTGGCATACTTTCCCTGGAGCTTAATATATATAAGAGAGAAATCTGGGAGAAATATACACACCTTCCACCTCTAACCCAGCATTTCTCTCACAACAGGTATAGGACCCCTTATCCAGAAACCCATTATCCAGAAAGTTCCAAATTAGGGAAAGGCCATCTCCCATAGACTCCACTTTAATCAAATAATTCACATTTTTAAAAATGTTTTTTTCTCTGTAATAATAAAACAGTACCTGTACTTGATCCCAACTAAGATATAATTACCCCTTATTGGGGCAGAACAGCCCTATTGGGTTTATTTAATGGTTAAATGATTCCCTTTTCTCTGTAATAATAAAACAGTACTTGTACTTGATCCCAACTAAGATATAATTACCCCTTATTGGGGCAGAACAGCCCTATTGGGTTTATTTCATGGTTAAATGATTCCCTTTTCTCTGTAATAATAAAACAGTACCTGTACTTGATCCCAACTAAGATATAATTACCCCTTATTGGGGCAGAACAGCCCTATTGGGTTTATTTCATGGTTAAATGATTCCCTTTTCTCTGTAATAATAAAACAGTACCTGTACTTGATCCCAACTAAGATATAATTACCCCTTATTGGGGCAGAACAGCCCAATTGGGTTTATTTAATGGTTAAATGATTCCCTTTTCTCTGTAATAATAAAACAGTACCTGTAATTGATCCCAACTAAGATATAATTAATCCTTATTGGAGCCAAAACAATCCTTTTGGGTTTAATTATTGTTTAAATAATTTTATTAGCAGACTTAAGGTAGGAGATCCAAATTATGGAAAGGCCACTTATCTGGAAAACCCCAGGTCCCAAGCATTGGATAATGGGTCCCATACCTGTACCCTGCAATAGGTCTCACTAGGTGCAGGCCCGGATTTGTGGAGAGGCCACAAAGGCCCGGGCCTAGGGCGGCAGAAGTTTAGGGGCAGCATGCCGCCCCGCCGCAAGAACATTTTTTAATTTTGCTCCCATACGGAGCAGTCGGGACCTCTCCCCACTGCTCCGTATGGGAGTTAAAAAGAGCGTTCGCGCATGCGCAATGGGGAGCTGGCGCTTTGCGCATGCGCAATGGGGGCGGGGTGTGCGTTCGCGCATGCGCATGGGGGACTCCCACAGGGGCGGCCTCGGGGCGCACCGGAGAGAAATCCGGCCCTGACTAGGTGTGGCAGACAGTTAAAGCTAGTTAGAGAGCAGCTTCGGGTTTACTATTGCCCAGAAGTAGGGACCAAGTGTACAGACTCAGTGCCAGATAGAGAATTGCCTGGGTTCCACTTGGAAGGAGAATCCCGAAAGCTGGGGGTGGCGAGGGCCCAGGCCTGAGAGAAATAGTCTCATTCTAAGGAGTTTTAATCATCATAGGCTTAGTCCTCTCCCTAATTCACCTCAAGGCTTCTCCTAACCAAAAACCATTGCTCTTGGCCCTATAGTTCAGGCTTTTAGGGTGAAGACACACAGAGCTACTAGTAGCAGCTACTTGTCGTGGCTACTAAAACAGACAATGCTGATCATTTACTGATAATTGTCTCTACATCTGTTTTAGCAGAGGCAATTCTCAGTATTGTCTATGGCAGGGGATTTTCTGGAGTTTAGTAGCCGTGAAAAAGTAGCTGCTACTAAGTAGTCTTTATCAAACGGCAGAGCTTACATCTCTTCTGCATTGCGTCCTGTCCACCCACATCATCACGTCCTGCTCTGTATTGTCAAGTGCGAGCACTTGTGTGCGCAACCACTCCATGATCTCTGCTTGCCTAGCAACCAACTCACATCGCTCCCAATACTCCCCCAACAGAACCCCCCATCCCAGGCTGAGGGAAAACTCACCCTCATCTAGTTTTTCTAGTTTATTGGTAAATGCTGAACTATTTCAATAATTTCCATTCTCAGTTCCCGATATTGCCCCTTATACCTCCTGGGCTCCACCAATTAGTTGATTTTATGACCCCCATTGTAAACTCCTCTAAACAAACTTTGTAGTTCAGTGTATTTTTGGGGTGATCTTCACTCTTGCACTTCTCTCATCCTGGGACACAGCTGAGTGATTTCATTGGTTAGTTAACTGGTTTCAATCAGCTCTGACTCCCCAGTCCTGGATGCAGGCCCAGCTTGGCCTCCCTATATCCTAACAACATCACGTGGGGAAGTAGCGGCAGAGCAAATCCTTCCAAAGTGAATCATTCACAAGTGAACTGAAATGGAGATAACAAGAGGAGTAACTAGGGAGTAACTAGGGAGTAACGGCAGAAGACTCAGCAGCCTCTGTCCATGTGGATTGGGACCTAATTCCCTGGATATACCGGCATAATGTCATTACTGGCCATGCCATGGGCAGTGTCGGACTGGCCCACCAGTATACCAGGAAAACTCCTGGGGGGCCCAGGTATAAGTGGGCCCTCCTGCTCCTGACCATTTGGCCTGCTTCATGGTCATTCCCTATTTCTGAATGGGAACAAAGAGGAGAAATAGATGCTAGCAGGGAAATAAATGAGACTGGGAGAATGAAGAGGTTGGGTGAGGAAAGGAGGGAAAATAGTTTGGAAAGCAGGGCTTGGGTGTAAGGTTTCCTGGTGGGCCCCTGGGGTCCCAGTCCGACACTGGCAGTGGGGGAAGGGTAGGTGTTCTGCTCTCCCCTCAGTGCTCCTCTTGAGGTGCATGCAGTTCAGCTGTTCCACCCTCTCTCTGTGCGAGGGGGGGCATTTTTTTACAGAACTCCTTCTACAAAATCCTTGGCTACATTCCTCCCTTACTTTTACTCCTGGCTCTCTTTTTTTTCTATGTTTTGACAGCCCAGCAATTATCTTGGGTGATTTCAGTTGCCGTATAGATGAGCCCCCTCAGCCCTGTCCTTCTGGATTCCTCCATCCCACCTCCTCCTTTGAGCTCCAGCAGGGGGAGCACTAACACAGCTGCCCATAAGGTCAGTGGTACATGTTGTTGCGGGCGACTAATCTCCCTGCAATGCCATCCCACTGGCTAGAATGTAAATCGCCGGTGGGATGGCATACGTGTCGCTGCGATGTCCCACAGTCACCTGAAGTTGTATTGGGAGGAAACCTTGGATGACAGCGGGACATCACAGCAACACGTATGCCATCCCATAGGATGACTGGAAGGTCATTTCCTACCAAGAATCTACCTCTCTCTGCATCTGTGATCCCTTTCCTCTCTCAGATCATCATCTTCTCTCTTTTTCTATCTCCCACACATCTCCTTGTACTAACCCTCAACCTAAAACCCTGATTTGCAACACTTGAATGGTTGATATAACCAGAACCGCCATCAGAAATCACCTGGCCCCTCACAACAACATTTTCTGGGCCCCCCTACCACAGGGCCCCTCCCCCAATGGCTCCTCCCATCAGGACACACAGACCTGAGCACTAAAACAGTGAATGAAACACTTTTGGCCAAAGGGTTATCAAGCCAGGCCAAGGCAAACTCTTTAAGCAGGTACCTAGGTTGCACTTAGTGTTAGAATTTTTCTGCATTTTTCTGCTAACATACAAAGTACAAATAAGAGCCATTTGGTTTAACCCTTTGGTCAAAAAATAACCAATGCTAATAAGGGTGATGGAACATGGATGTGACAGGTGCCCCCCATGCCAGTAGCAGGGACTGACTGTTTATGTATATAGTTTTACTTTGGTTGCAGTTGGTACAAGGTATTTCTGAATAGATCCGGCATTGTGTCACGGTGCCTATCCTCAGAGTGAAGGAGTCTGTGAATTCCAACAGCCAATGGAGGCCAACTGTATTCACTGGCCAATCAGAGGAGCTCAAGAGAAGAAGCTGGTGACTGGGGACTTGCCAGTTGAAGTTTTCAGTTAGGAGTTTTTGCTAGATACAATAAAGAAGTTATTTCTCTTGTAATTGTGGTTGGTGGTGAGCAGTCATTGATTAGATCACGGTGCCTCCCGTGACAGAAAGTGGTGGCAGCGGTGGGATCATTTTTATGCAGAGACTGTTCCCAGAGCCACTTACCATGGAGCATGAATTGGCTGAACTTCAAGTCCCCATTCTCAGCGCCGGATTTCTAAATGATGCGCCCCGAGGCCGCCCCCATTCAGCGCTGCCTACCGCCCCCACCCGCCACAAATCCGGGCTTGCCCATTCTCAAGGGTCTGTGTAAGAATAGGGGAACTAAAGCCCAGATGGCAGCTCTTATTGCCCAACACACAAAGGCTACTCAGCCAGGGCTGACAGATAGGACAAGTTTATTAGTGGAGCAGGAAGAGGAGCAGGAAAGTCCGTCCCCAACCCAGATGACACATTGATGAAATTGATGCTGAGACTGAGCTGCCAATACACAGGGCAGCAGTGTGTAAAGGGGAGTATGACCCCACTATGGTGAAGTATCAGTGAAGGCTTACAGATCTGGGATTGGGCCTCACTGGTTCAGAACATCTGAAACTGCTGGGAATTGACCATTCAGGAGGAGCAGATGAGTTCCACTTCCCACTCTGAGCACAGAACGACTGCAGCGTCAACCCTTACAGCCCCTCCCTATCATAGAGGAGCCATTTTGGAGGGTGGCTGTAGATTTGATTTTACCATTAGCAAAGCCCAGCCAAACAGGGAAACTGTACATATTAACTGTAGCAGACTATGCCACCCATTACCCAGAGGCCATTGCTATCAAGCGAACTGATGCTGTGCCAGTGGCTGAGTTGGATTCCCAAGTGAGATATTATCTGACCAAGGCCCTCAGTTTATATCCCAGATTCTGCAGTGCTTATGGCAGAGGGGTGGGGTAAAAGCAATCCATTCAACCCCATATCATCCCCAAACCAACAGACTGTGTGAAAGGTTTAATGGGTTTAAAACTATGCTAAAGACTTTTGTGGAATCAGATGAGAAAGACTGGGAACGTTACTTGCCGCACCTCTTGTTTGCATATAGGAAAGTTCCGCAAGAGTCCACTGGGTTCTCACCTTTTGAACTACTGTATGGGCGATGAGTCCATGGTCCTCTAGATCTGCTAAGAGAGTACTAGGAAGGGTAAAACCAAGCAAATGCAGAGCCATTTATAACATATGTACTTGAATTCTGAGAAAAGCTAGACCAGCTGACCCATCTGGTCCATCAAAATCTTCCCATAGATTTTCCAATAGATATTTCTACAAGGTGATCAAGTTCTCCTTCTGTTCCATCTCGTAAGGACAAGCTGCAAGCTGCTTGGGATGGTCCTTATGTAGTAATACATCTCCATGACACCACTTATGTTGTAGCCCCACACAATGCCCCCCAACAATGTAGAACTGTACATATTAATATGATTAAACCCTATTATGATAGAGGTGGAATGGTTTTAGCCATATGCAGCCTACCCTTAGAGCATTCTGAGGAGTCCAGTATTCCTGATTTACTTCCTGATCCACAAAATCCATCTGATGCCTACCCAATGCCCAGGATAGATGAGCTTCTGGATTGTCTTGGGGGGGCCGCTACCTAACCACATTAGATCTCAGTCGGGGTGTTAAATATTGGGTATTGGAAAATAAGTTGTATCACAGAGCTGAATGGGTTAACATGGTTCAAATGTGCACACTGACTTGCCAATTCATACTATCCCTCAAATATACCATTGTTCCTTAAGTCTGGAATGTGATTGACAGGAAACATATGGTCTTAGGGATAATACAGTGGGGGAGGAGGGTTTTCCAACAGGGATATATATCAGCAACAAAAGGCTGGTCTCACAGATATACAGACACACACACCCTTACACACTCACACAAGCTCTCATTTACACACATTTACTCTAACACACATGCATACATTTTTACTACTTTATATGAATATATTGTTTGTGACTGGCTTAATCATTGGTAATTTGTATGTAACTTCTGTAACTCTTTTCCACACATTAAATATACTTTAAATATCCCCTTGGTGAGTGGTGTTTGTTGACCATAGTACTTACACAGATATATTAGAGAAAGGATAGTTATAACAGATGGCGAGTCCAACCAAAATATAGGCCTGGACTCTACCCATATACACACTCTGTCAGCTTCAAAGGGGGACAGAAGGGTGTAGCTGAACTGAAGCTCCCAGATGTCTATATGAGTAAAAGAACCTAGAAGTTACTTGTGTAAGTATTAATAGCGGCGCAGGAGGAATATTCTGCTTTCCGGTGAGTATGGATTTTCTTGATAATTTGGCTAGGAAAAGCAAATTTGAGTTTAAAATCCCTCATAGAATTATGTCTGATGCAGAGATATGGTCAGATCTGTACAGTCAGTGTGTGGGGGCAAATGTAAAGTTAGAGGAAGGAATGTCATTTTCTAAGATGAAGCACATGATTAACAATGTTATGTTAATGGTGAAAACATTTAATATGTTGATGTGCTCAGGTAGGGAGGGAAATGATGTAGGAAAGACTAATTCTCATTCTGATAGGGGAAAAGTAGAATGTGACAGTTAGTACTGACTGTCTGGCTAAGGGGATTGCTCAGCATGAACTGAGATTGGCAGAAGTAGAATCAGTTTTGCAAAGGAATAACCAGGTTTCGGCTATTACAAAAGGACAGAGATCTACGTTTATTCCGGATCTCAGGGACCCAAGTTTAGATTATGACAGGGCAAACTGCAGTTAAAAGTTAATAAACAACTTTTAAAAATTGTGAAAAACATTCCACATTTTAATGCAAAGAATAATATGTTAATGAATTGTGATCTGTTTGAGTCTCATATAGAGAGATATGATTTAAGTGAAGAACAGAAGAATAAAGCGGTTAAACTGTGGGTGCCGGCACGTATTTCCCAGAGGTATCAATCCCTGTGAGTGCTCCCGGCACTGATACAGATGGGAATCTAATACACGGCACAGGAAGGGACAGGCTATTAATGCTTAATTATATAATTAATGGTGACAATGTGCTTGATATAAAGGTGTTCAATAATCTTGAGACCTCTATAGATGATGACCCCTTTACATTTCTGGTTTTGTTTGAGCAGCTTACAGACTGGTTATGGGTATTGGAGAAGATCAAGTTACACAGCAAATGATTAAAGCTTTTGTGAACAAGTTTAAATATCTATATCCTGGAGCTAATATTGTCGCTTGCAGTCTGGATACTCTTCAGAAAGCAGCCTCACATATAGATACGTACAGGAGGCAGCTTGTACTGCAGAACTCAGGCCCCTCAATCATTCACGTGATAAGGGAAATATGCCAATCCAATAAAGCAAAGATAAGAGAATATTTTTGCCATTTTTGCAAACGACCAGGTCATTTTTTCAAAAAGTGCTTTAAGAGACGTAAATTATGTAAAAAGCAAATTAATGTTGATAAAGATTCTGAAATGATACATGGGCTAAGGTCTGTGCTGTTACACAGGGAAGGGAACCTGATGCACAGAATGGCCGCTCCCAGGGTCCCATGAACAGACCAGTCTGTCGGTATAAAAGACCCAGGGCTGAAGAGAAAAGGAGTTACTCATTGTTACTGAGAAAAGGAATAATCACATATAGGGACCCATAGGGTTAAGCTCCCTATGGTGTTATCCCCTACCCTTATCTTATCTGTGCTGTTATAGGGCAGAGCCCTCTAGTCTCAGGTTACTGTTATTAGGCTACCCCCTATAGGTTTAGCCCAGGTTGACCACTCCCCTTGGCAGACTATATAGTGTCTGGCACAAGGAAGTGGCTTCCTCTTTTGGCTGCATGCTGTGTTCTGGACAGATCCCAACTGAGCCTGGACCAGAACATGGGCCCAGAAGCCATTTGTACCCTAGGGGACCTCATACCCTAGTGATAAGTCGGGGACAGGGCCCCGTGAATGAGGTAAAGTCAGCACAGTCAGTTATATTAATAGCACCCTCTAGGAGTGGTGAGAATAGTCAGCTTAGTTAGTAAGGGCAGCACTAGCCCCATCAAAGGAGACTGTAAGGGTTTAGTCTAACCCAGGCTCTGTATGCCTTGCTGTAGGGACCACAGTTAAGATGCAGGATTCAGGCAGTACCTTACCCTGAACCATAGTTGGCTGGAGGGGATCCATTCCAGTAAAGGGCATCCATTCCTGGTATACAGCTAATACTCTGCATATCCTTTCAAGTGGGTTATACTGTTCCTTAAGGGTCACATCTGCTATTATCCTCTGTGACCATCCCCTGCTGTGTCTGTGAGTATAAACCCTGCTGCACTACTACTCTGTGCCTTTGTACAATAAACCAGTTATTATTTGATTATAAAGAATCCTCTGGCGTCCATTATTCTCTATTTGCACTACACACCTCAGCTAGTTGTAGTTCAACTACACCCTCGCTCCATTCCAATTCTCCCATATAGCGGAGGCTCACTCCTAAGTATTAAGGTCGCACGTAGCACATGCTCTACCTTACATTACTAGCCTGGATTTGTCCTTAAATCAGCCAAATAGGTGCTACACACATTATAGGGTTAGTGCTAAAGAAATGTTAGTACTTGTTCCTTAAAGGTTTGTAAACATTGTGTAAATGAATATGATTGGGTATACCTATTGAGAAAAACTTTTACATGGAAATATGTAGCAGTGTTATTGTGATTGTAATGTATTTCATTAACTGCAGAAGTAGGAAAGTTTAATGTGTGTTAAAAGTTTTATACTGTAGAATTTCTGCAAATGATAACCCCCTATTTAGCCAAATGCCAAGTTGGGTTTGTTGAAAAGCTATTTGGGCAGTGGAATCATAAACATCAGAATTGTTTTGTTTTATTTGTAGCATAAAGTGTCTCTGTATGCATTATGGGTTTTGAAGCCATTTACTGTCTGTAGCCTGAATGTCAGGGAATTATTCTTGAGATTAATGCAGCCCAGATATTATAATAGGTATAAGGGAGACAGGGAATATTTAAGGAAATAGAATGGCCTCACCCAAACGTTGTGGAGCAGCATTTATTCATCTATTGCTCAAAGGCATCTAAATTTGCTTGTGATTCTCAAATAAAGGAGGTTTGATTGTTTTAAATTTCTAAGGCTGGGTGAATTACTGGGTTGGGGATTATTTTTGTAGATTTTTAAGATTCAGTGTAGTTAAAAGGTATCAGCACTGTTTTCCTGTTTAAACAAGGCTGTTAGGAACATTGTACAAAAATCTACCCATGTTTTCCTAGTCTGTTTTACTGGAACCAGGAGAATGTTGTGTTTCCACTGACCAATATGTTAGAAAGATATTGTCTCTAACAAAATCCGAATTGATTTGAAGAAACATATACCCAGTGATTGATTAACAATATGGAGCTAAATAGTCTTGAAACATATAATACAAGGTATATGGCAGGCAAATTGTGGATTCAGAGGTGGAAGGTAGGCATGGAGCATGATCTTTGATGGATGTGGGGGTCCATAAATTCCTAAGACTTTATCTAATTTCCCTTTGTTTTTTCCAGCTGTTGGGGCCCCTAACTCAGGCCCTGGGAACCCTTTTGTGTGTACATCCTTTGTCTTCATTGTGTTTCATCTGGTTCTCCAAAATGCCATACTATCATTCCCATTCATACAGGGGCCTTATTACAGCAGACCACAACTGTTGGGGACTTTTCCCACCATTGTTTCCTTGGTCCCCTTCTATTCTTCCTTTGTATTACAGGGACTTCCCTGCCGTCTGTCCCTGGGTCTTCTTCTGTCTCTTGCATGATGTACATGTATGTAGCTAAGTGCTGGCCTGGTTTTGTATGGGAGTTTCCATGATCTTGGACCAATGTTCTTCACAATATATATAAAATAGTGATGTCTATAGAAGTTTGTGTAGGACTCTATGTTGACTTTTCATTATCAAAATCAGATTCACAAAGATTTAGATTTTGATTTAGTAATTTAAAGACTTTGGTTCCAAGCCATAGGTATTGTGTTCATATAATGAGCATACTTCTACTGTATAAAAGTTGGGACAGATAAACAAATCTTATTTTCTGAAGATTGCATTGTATTTCCATGTAAATTGTTTAATAAACTGAGGGAAATTATTATTTTAGGAAATTTTGGCATATTTGCCAATAAGGGAATTGTTTTACTAACCTTTACCAAATAAGTACAGGAACAAGAGAGTAGATTCATTTCTAATCTATAATTGCATTAGTACAACCCAATTTTTGGTTTGTATTTAGATAAAGGGTAACAGGGAAAGATGGGAAATTTGATGTGTGAGCTAGAAAGCTTGAATACAGTAACATCTGCCAGGGGGATTCACAGAGAGTAAAAGGAAGGCTTAGGCCCTGAGTGATATATAAGGAGAGTAAAAGTTAAACAGATGAAATTACTGAAGGTGTAAAGAATGTTAGGACCTTGTAAACTAGTAAAATGAAAGCATACTAAGTTATATATTGTTTACTAATTGTGAAATTTGCCAAGTTTTTGTGATTTTTTCAGATGGGTTTCTCCCTCTGCGGAACAGACCAAGGATAATAAAGGGAATGTGTTGTCTTCTGGTAGTCCATGGACAGACAATGCATGCAGTGTGGTTTTATGTGACATTGTTTCAGGAATGTTTTTAAGGATTGTCTGTTAATCCTTTGTCTCATAAGTTTGGTATATGTTTGTTTGTAGTAACTAACAGGAGCATGATTGCATGGTTCCAATGCAGGAAAATCCTAATTAACATTGATTAATCTGCTCTCTGTTACCTACACTATATTTAATTTATGTGTTTAAAGTTGAAATGTAAAGGTGCACATACTGACGTCCTGCGCAGGTTAATAAATTGTTTTTTTCAAAATAAATTATTATTGGTAACGTATATTTTAAACCATTCAAATTATGAATGCATTGTAAGAGTACCCCATATACATCTTATAGACCTTTGATAGTTTGGATTATCATATGACCCGGCCAGTTATGTGATCAAATGTTTGAAACTGTCAAAGATGTATTATAAGATGTATATGTTTAATAACTATGGAAGTTATGATTATGGATCCAATATTTTTCTTGCAAGAATATCAACTGTATATACATATGTTTTAGTTTTTGTTTGGAGGTATAAAGTCATACTCAGTGTTAATTTTTTTATACATGTAATGTAAAATATAGTGTCCATCAAAGTTTAAATTGCACAGGTTAATTAGTTTAATCTGTATGGTAGTAGTCAAACTATTGAACTGGTTTCCAATAGAGACGTGCATTGTCGCAAGAGGTTAACTAACTTAATATAAATAAGAAATGTTATCTAGATACTGTGTCTAAATCTAAGAAAGATGTCATTATAGAAGTGTTACTTTGAACTGCATATTAAGATATGATGTAGGAATGATGGCCAACTGTAATGCTGGCAGGAATTATTACAGCACGGGGCAACTGCTGGGATGGATAGGATTATGTTTCAAAATAACAGAAATAGTGGTCCTTTTGACTATGTAAGGTTATTTGTTTTAACATGGAGTCTGGGTAATTGGTTGAGAACCTTGATTTTTAAGGGTCTTTTAAACAGACGGGCTTTGGTATCCTATTACACAAGGACACATGTGGTTCCATACTATACACACATACTACTGATACAGGGTATAAAGTGTATGTGTTAGGAGTTTGATTCTGTTTTTTCAATAGTTATATAAACACTAATGAAAAACAAAAGACCATAAGACACCAGTGACAACTACATTTTCCCAGCAAAGAACAAAGAACTCATTCTTGTTTTAACAACATGTATATGTGGTAACAGTATTTGTATAAATAAGAGTAAAGTTTTTATGGCTAATGGTCTGCTCTGCAAAATAAAGCAAAGCTGGGGGTTTAACATTACATTGTACAAGGAATACATCTTATACATTGATCAGGATGAGAAGAAACATCTAAATAATATCAGCTGCTGAAATTTTCCTTTTATATTTTATTGGAAATATTATATATGCCGGTCATGGGTAAAAGTATCACATGGATAAAAACATCCTGTGATAGATACCAGATTATACAGTTTAAGAATGTTTTCCTTATGTTGGGACCAGGAAAATAGTTATTACTTACAACATTTTAACCCTTTCACTGCCAGCCGTTTTGGTCAAAGCGGAACTTGTATTGCCAGACAGTTTTTGAACATTTTGCACTGTTTCACTTTAGGGGCCTTTCCTCGGGGGGACTTTTAGTTTACCCAGGAAAACAATATATTGTTTTTTTCAGGACAAACTAAGCTTTCAAAATATGGTAGAATTTTGGTGTAATTCCAATTCTGTAACAAGATATAGGCTTCTAAATGTCTAAATTTTGTAAAAAAATCATATTTTCCATAATATAAACACATATACCAGAAACAAAAATTATTTTATGCACAAAAATACAACTGATTTGGAATGTCCCATGTCTCCTGAACGTGCCAATACCAAATATATATAGTTTTATGGAGATTTCTCACTTGTATAGGTCAAAAACTCCCAGCAGTACACTACCAAATTTCCAAAGCACTGCTTCACATAGCTGCATACTTTAGATTTCAAGGCCAAAACTTCCACTAACAGAAGGTTTATCCCAGAAAATTACACATTTCTGGAAAGAACAGATTCTGGGGAATCCAGAATAGGCACAATTGTCTGTCTACTCCAAACTATCAAGTCACAATGCTTTCCTAAAGTTATAGGTTTTTATCAAAATTTTTGAAGTTTTTAAAAAATCGCTTCAAAGCTTCGAGTCTATAGTATCTTATCTCCTACAGGTCATAAAGTAACCAAATAAAACACCCTAAATATGAACGCCAGGGGTCCACTGAACAGTTTGATGCCCAATATGTATAGGTTGACATAAGTATGTGGCATGTAGGGGCCCCAATGTGAACATACCCCCATATGATCTATCATTTCTGTCATTTCAGCTCCTGCAAAATCAACACATTTACATCATTATATGTGGGATAAAGCTAGTAAAAAGTACGCTCACCCCAGAAAGTCATATATTTTTGGAAAGTACACATTCCCCCGAATCTAAAATGGGTACCCGTGTCTTTCTACTCCAAAGTACCAAGCCGCAAAGCATTTCTAAAGTTTGCAATTTTGATGAAATTTCCAAAAATCCCTTCAAAGCTTCCAGTTTCCAGCACCTTATCTCCCACATAGCATTAGGTACCAAGATAAAACACCCTAAATTTGAATGCCAGGGGTCCACTGAACAGTTTGATGCCAAATATGTATAGGTTGACATAAGTATGTGGCATATAGGGGCCCCAATGTGAACATACCCCCATATGATCTATCATTTCTGTCATTTCAGCTCCTGCAAAATCAACACATTTACATCATTATATGTGGGATGAAGCTAGTAAAAAGTACGCTCACCCCAGAAAGTCATATATTTTTGGAAAGTACACATTCCCCCGAATCTAAAATGGGTACCCGTGTCTTTCTACTCCAAAGTACCAAGCCGCACAGCTTTTCTAAAGTTAGCAATTTTGATGACATTTCCAAAAATCCCTTCAAAGCTTCCAGTTTCCAGCATCTTATCTCCCACATAGCATTAGGTACCAAGATAAAACACCCTAAATTTGAATGCCAGGGGTCCACTGAACAGTTTGATGCCAAATATGTATAGGTTTACCTAAGTATGTGGCATGTAGGGGCCCCAATATGAACATACCCCATATGATCTATCATTTCTGTCATTTCAGCTCCTGCAAAATCAACACATTTACATCATTATATGTGGGATGAAGCTAGTAAAAAGTACGCTCACCCCAGAAAGTCATATATTTTTGGAAAGTACACATTCCCCCGAATCTAAAATGAGTACCCGTGTCTTTCTACTCCAAAGTACCAAGCCGCACAGCTTTTCTAAAGTTAGCAATTTTGATGACATTTCCAAAAATCCCTTCAAAGCTTCCAGTTTCCAGCACCTTATCTCCCACATAGCATTAGGTACCAAGATAAAACACCCTAAATTTGAACTCCAGGGGTCCACTGAACAGTTTGATGCCCAATATGTATAGGTTTACCTAAGTATGTGGCATGTAGGGGCCCCAATGTGAACATACCCCATAATGATCTATCATTTCTGTCATTTCAGCTCCTGCAAAATCAACACATTTACATACTTTATGTGGGATAATGCTACAAAAAAGTACGCTCACCCCAGAAAGCCATATATTTTTGGAAAGTACACATTCCCCCGAATCTAAAATGGGTACCTGTGTCTTTCCACTCCAAAGTACCAAAACGCAAAGCATTTCTAAAGTTAGCAATTTTGATGACATTTCCAAAAATCCGCTCAAAGCTTCCACTTTGCAGCATTTTATCTCCCACATAGCATTAGGTACCAAGATAAAACACCCTGAATTTGAATGCCAGTGGTCCACTGAACAGTTTGATGCCCAGTTTGTATAGGTTTACCTAAGTATGTGGCATGTAGGGGCCCCAATGGGAACATACCCCCATATGATGCGTCATTTCAGAAAATCAACACATTTACATCCTTTATGTGGGATAATGCTACAAAAAAGTACACTCACCCCAGAAAGCCATATATTTTTGTAAAGTACACATTCCCTCGAATCTATAATGGGTACCCATGTCTTTCTACTCCAAAGTACCAAGCCGCAAAGGTTTCCTAAGTTTGCTGATTTTTGTGATATTTCAGAAAATCGCCTAAAAATGTTGCAGTTTGCCGCATTTATCTCACACAATATCTTGCGTACAATGGCAAATCACCCCCAATAGGAACACCAGAGGTCTACTGAACAGTTTGATGCCCAATATGCATAGATATACCAAAGTCTGTGGTAAGTACTGACCCCAAAATGAAAATAGAGTATATGGATTTCTCGCCTGCCAGCTCAGCTTTTGCACACAGAGCCCCCTGTCAGTGTATTATGTGCAGTAACACCCCCAAACTATACAGAAAAACCCAGAAAACCATATATTTTTGGAAATTACACATTCTGACAAATCCAACATGGGTAAAGAGTCCTTTCTACACCAAAGTACCAAGCCGCAAAGCTTTTCTAAAGTTAGTGGTTTTTATGATATTTCAGAAAATCGCCTAAAAATTTTGCAGTTTGCCGCATTTATCTCACACAATATCTTGCGTACAATGGCAAATCACCTCCAATAGGAACACCAGAGGTCTACTGAACAGTTTGATGCCCAATATGCATAGATATACCAAAGTCTGTGGTATGTACTGACCCAAAAATGAAAATAGCGTATATGGATTTCTCGCCTGCCAACTCAGCTTTTGCACACAGAGCCCCCTGTCAGTGTATTATGTGCAGTAACACCCCCAAACTATACAGAAAAACCCAGAAAACCATATATTTTTGGAAATTACACATTCTGATAAATCCAACATGGGTAAAGAGTCCTTTCTACACCAAAGTACCAAGCCGCAAAGCTTTTCTAAAGTTAGTGGTTTTTATGATTTTTCAGAAAATCGCCTAAAAATGTTGCAGTTTGCCACATTTATCTCACACAATATCTTGAGTACAAAGGCAAGTCACCCCAAATAGGAACACCAGAGGTCTACTGAACAGTTTGATGCCCAATATGCATAGATATACCAAAGTCTGTGGTGTGTACTGACCCCAAAATGAAAATAGCGCATATGGATTTCTTGCCTGCCAACTCAGCTTTTGCATAAGAGCCCCCTCTCAGCATATTATCTGCTGTAACACCCCCAAACTATACAGAGACCCCCAGGAAACCATATAGTTTTGGAAAGTACACATTCTGATATATCCAACAAGGGTAAAGAGTCCTTTCTACACCAAAGTACCAATCTGCAAAGCTTTCCTACACTTATTGGTTTTTATGACATTTCAGAAAATCGCCTAAAAATGTTGCAGTTTGCCGCATTTATCTCACACAATTTTTTGCGTACAAAGGCAAGTCACCCCAAATAGGAACACCTATGGTCTACTGAACAGTTTGATGCCCAATATGCATAGATATACCAAAGTCTGTAGTATTCACTGACCCCAAAATGAAAATAGCGCACATGCATTTCTCGCCTGCCAACTCAGCTTTTGCACACAGAGCCCCCTGTCAACGCATTATGTGTCGTAAAACCCCCAAACTATACAGAGACCCCCAGGAAACCATATATTTTTGGAAAGTACACATTCTGAGGAATTCAAAATAGGTAAAGTTATTTTTCTACACCAATGTTACACCTGGCAAAGCTACGCTAAAAACAGATCAGGAATACTAATACAGGGATAAAAATGCAATAAAACCACAAAAATTGTGCAAATTAGTGAAACAACAAAATAAGTCACACAACAGTGTAATTAGTGGTCAGAATATCTGATCCAATAGTCACGCTGTCATAATAAACAGTTTTTAAGAAAAAGAAACTAAAAACAAAGTGGTAAAAAAAAATTAAAAAAAAAATAAATAAATAAAAAATATTTGTGTATACATGTGTGTACATGTGTAAAAGTTGTGTGACAGTGTGTAAGTGTGTATATTAGTGTGTATAGGTGTATAAAAGTCTATATAGGTGTATATGTGTGCAAAACAAAAAAAAAAAACCAAAAAAAAAAATAAATGCAAAATTGTGTGCTGTATGTGTGTGTAAATGTATGTAAGTGTGTATAAGTGTGTATAAGTGTGTATAAATGTGTATAAATGCAAAGAAAAATCACCCTTACCTGTTCTGAAGCTTGCCTGGTCCTGGTGCTGCAGTCCTGTCCTCCATCTCGCGTGAACACGCGTGGGCGTGAGAGGAAGCAGGAAGCAGGAAGCAGAAGGGAGCCGGCAGGTAAGAGCAGCAGACGCGATGCGTCTGCTGCTTGGGGGGGGGGCCCTGCGACGATCGCGTTGCAGGGCCGGCCTGACAGCCCCCCTGGCTCGTTGCCCAGGGGGCTGTCATGCTTAAAAGCTCTCTGCCGAAGCGGCACATGCCGCTTCTGCAGAGAGAATGCTTATCTGCCAAACAACGTACGGCGCACGTTGTTGGCAGATAAGCTCTTTCCCTGCAACAACGTACGCCGTACGTTGTTGGCAGGGAAAGGGTTAAAAGGTTAAAGTAATGAATGGACAATAATGATTTTTATGTCTATGACTTAAACACACATTTGTTAAGAACTGGGAAGAAGGCATAATTTTTATATGTTTTCATTTTTATTTATAATTTTTTCCCATTTATGTTTTCCATGCATTTACATAAGATATTTATGATTTTCAATATAAAGGACATTATCAATCATGAAATGTATAACATCATATGAATAAGAATGGCATGGTAATACAGAGATAGAGTTTTAGATTAATATAAATGTGCAGTTTAGCAGTAGCTATAGGCCGCACTGGACAAGACTCTGCAAAACAACAGAAGAGGAACAATATCCTTTGAAGAAAAGTGTTGGTTTTGAAGTAAAGTGATTTGCAGCACAGACTGTGACTCAGGGGGAAATTAACACTGAGAATAACATTCATAAGGGTTACCGGAGAAATTATTTGATTCTGAACTTTATGAACTGTTGACAAAATGACTGTCTCATCACTCCTGATTCTGTCTGTGTCTGTGTCTGATTCTGTCTGTTTTTCTAAGATCCTACTAAAGACTGTGTTATTACTGCTTATTCAAGTCCCACCTTCCTTTCATTGGGTACGGCCTACGTTATGGCTGTTCTACATCAGGGCAGCTGCAAAGATGCCAGGAACCCCAGAGGGGCATTGGTGATGCCGGTACGGGTACAACTCCCTGATTCTATACAGGTGCTTAGTGGCGGATCTACTATAAGAGCCAAGGCCTAAATCCATTGGGCCCTACGGGACAAAGGGTTGCAGGGTGCCGGGGATTTACCCAAGCTACAGGGAGCCCATCTGGATTCATTCACAGGAGAAATGTTTGATGGATATGGAGTAACAGAATGTAACAAGGAATGCCAGAGACTGTAACTTGGTAAAACTGACTCCCATGATTGAGTACCATACTTTTATTTGCCACTTTTGATGTTTGCTGACACATTTTAATGCAAGACCATGAAAGGTAAGGTAAGAAATTCACTGGCAATTGCAGTTACAGTTTCAATTGCAGTGAAACACAGGGCTATGACCAAAGACTGTAATGAAAGATTTTTAAACTCAACCCAAGAGGCCGTGAATGGATAACCAGGGGATGGAACCGCCTATAGCAGGGGTCTGCAACCTGCGGCTCGCGAGCCACATGCGGCTCTTTGGATGTGAAGCTGCGGCTTTTTAGTTCCATACATAAATATTATTTATTTTATAAAAAAAACATTTAAAAATCGTTCTGAATTGATTAACGAGGATTAGGCACCGACTCTATCTCTCAGCCACTTGTACTTGCTTTTCGCCACACCCCTCCCCCGTGACACGCGTCGTCACTGTCGTCAGTCCATCGGAAGATTCGTAGCTTCCGACGCCGTTGGCTGGCCAATTTAAGGGAGCGCTCAGGCTCTGCACATGGAATGCAAGTGAGGGGGTGGGCGTTGGTACGGACCATGCACAGTTGGTAGTGGCGGCGCGGTATTAGGAGCGCTGATTTGTGAGTAAGCGCCTCTATAGTAATATTGACACACTTGATGTATGGTATATACTTGATGTTAAGAGTGCCGCTGAGGACGCTGTGACCAGATCGCTACACGTAACCCTCGATTTACCTTGCTAAAATGATTAATTGATTTTGCCTGGTTTGCAATATTATCTGGCAGAGAACACAGGATAATTTGAGAGCTTAAGTCAGTGTATTTATCATAAATAATACACAGGGCATCCACACTAAGGAATTTGATTCCCATGAATGACCGAATAAAGGTGATAGTTGGATTATTGATGTATGGGCATTAATAGTCCTTGTTCCCCTGATTGCTGTTCTCTCTCCTTCCCCCTCTCTCCCCTCTACATGTCCACCAATTTTACTATTTTTTACGCTGTCTCTTTGAATTGAGACATGTGTAATGATTGGTTCCACTATGCCCGTGTGTGGACAAGTGGTTTTTAAGTAATATATTGATCATTGATCATGAAAAAATTTTGTGGCTCTTTAAAAATTTGAAATTTAGTAAAATGTAATTTTTGGCTCTTCCGACCCAAAAGGTTGCAGACCCCTGGCCTATAGATAATAGATTATTTTAAATTTTTTAAATTATCACTGTTTACCAACTCATTACATTACGTTATATCAGTTGTCATTTGTGCAACGGACATTTGATGTATTGCAAATAATTCCTGGGAATATGTAGACTGGGTTTTCAAGGACTCTCTCTCTCATGTTCTAGTTTGCATACCAATATTATGTTCTTGTCAAGTCAGTATGCAAAGGGGGAAATGTTAAATATTGGGTATTGGAAAATAACTTGTATCCCAGGCCTGAATGGGTTAACATGGTTCAAATGTGCAAACTGACTTGCCACTATATACCTCTATACATACACTATCCCTCCCATATACCATTGTTCCCTAAGTCTGGAATGTGATTGATCGGAAACATATGGTCTTAGGGGTAATACAGTGGGGGGGGTTCCAACAGGGATATATATCAGCAACAAAAGGCTGGTCTCACAGATATACAGACACACACACCCTTATACACTCACACACGCTCTCACTTACACACATTCACACGCACACATACATTGTTACTATTTTAAATTAATACAGACATACTTTGTACTGTATCGGGAAGCAATATTGTTTGTGACTGGCTTAATCATTGGTAATTTGTATGTAACTTCTGTAGCTCTTTTCCACACATTAAATATACTTTAAATATCCCCTTGGTGAGTGGTGTTTGTTGCCCATAGTACTTACACAGATATATTAGAGAAAGGATAGTTATAACATGGATCCATTTCTATAATCCAACTTTTTTGATAGCTGCACCCCCCCTGCTGCTCTAGGTCCCCAGTTGGCCTCTTTGATCATAGATCAAAGAAAGCAATAGCCCCAGGTTTCCCGCCCACCAAATGGCTGGATACGGATAGTCTGCTCCCTCTGCTGGAGTTGCCCCCTTCCCGCATCCCCTAAATGCATATTTAATTAAGGGTCTCTGCAGGAGACCAGGTGGTGATAGGGGTTAACCCTTTGCCATGCCAAGCCCAGGGTGCCTTGGCATGACAGGGTGCCAGTGTGTATGTGCGTTTGCTGATCCCCAAGATGGCGGCTGGGAACAGAAGGGGCACAGCTATAGGTGGGGGGGGGGGGGCAATGCTGTTAAGGAGCTCTGTAGTTCTGGACATGCTATGGGGGCACAGATGGGGCAAATGTCAGTGAAGGGATTAAAGAGGGGGCACTGCTGCTAAGACTAAAAATTTGCCTGCGAGGCTTTACTTTTCCTTTGATTAAAAATGTATCCAATATATTCACTCAGAATGTTATTATTGCCCCATTCATTCAGCTAAATCTCCCATAACAATGCGAATGTGAGGGGAAAAGGTTTTATATACAAGATATCAATTCAACTTTGTGTTTAATCAGTGATTTACTTGTTTATAAAATGAGGCTTTTTGCCCCTTTGGTTCTAGGGTGAGACAGAGACTTGCCCCCTAACAATGAGGCTGCTAATCCCCATTAACCTGTTACTGACCCCCCAATGGGGCCCCCCCAGAGGTGGGAAATGGAGACTGGGGGAAACAAAACAGCAGAGCTTACAATTGGTCTGACAGTTACACTGAGCTTCACTCCATTTTGAAAATGTCGGGAAAAATGTCGTTAAAACGTCATATAAATGTCGTTTAAACGACAAATTCACAAGAGTGTCTGTAAACTGTCTTTCACAGTGGTGGTTGAGTTGGAATTTAGCCGGATTTCTGTTTGTGAATCTGGAGAAAGTGTTTTCCACCACTTTTTCTCCAAAAAAAGGGCTCCCTCCACTTTCGTGAATTCCCCCCTAAGAGTCAGGGACCTCCTTCCTACTGTATCTTACAGCACATGGCACTGTATTTCTACTTATTTATTGTATTTATTATAACACTTGCCCCCCTGTGTGTAGCTGTTTATATTGTAAGTGCTAAGTACCCCTGTAGCACTTTATTAGTTGCCCATATGGGGCAGTGCGGGGCATGTGGGTGCTGCCATACAGATGGCGCTAGCGCTAAAAGTCGCAGAGAAAAGCATTTTTTTAGATTTACTACACATTAAAATGGCTAAAAATCCCAATCCAATAATTCGCCGGCTAAATCTTGCTGAGATCGTGCAGAAGCCAATGGCAGAGTTTCCTTTCTGTTCCTGGAAGATCCTCCTTTTGTCTCGAAACTTTTGTTTTTTTGACGCTAGTTTTTGTGCGACAATTCAAAAAAGTTTTTTGCGACTTTCTTGCACTGACTTTCATGGAAATGAGTTTGTAAATTTGTAAAAATTAGAAATGATAGAATTTTGGTAAGTTGCCCCCCAGGGACCCATTTTCTAAGGTTTTTTTTGAGAAAAGTTAAAAAAAATTTTTTATTCATTTATTATTCATTTTTTTCGAGATTCACATGTGTTTTTTTTTGCCATTATACGATTTTCATTATGATTTTCATACGACTTGAATAATTTTTTTTTAAAACCATGAACATTAGAGATTTAGAAAACGGACTTTTTTAGACTGACATAAAGCACCGCCAGGTCCCATGGGAGGCTTTTAATATTCACATTTTTATTGTAAAGAAACGCAGAGAAATGGAAAAGTCAGTGACAGCCCCGGGGCCCTGCACCCCCAAGGTATCTCCGCCCCCTTCTGGGGCCCCACCCGACATCCACCCCTGAATGTGTGTATGTGAAACGCATGAGGGGGGACATCAGCGGCCTGGGGAAGCGGCAACAGGGTCTGGTCTGGGCCGCTGGTGCAGTGCGGCAAATTTTTTTGATCACACCCACTTTTGTGGCCACGCCCCAATTACCACACCCCATTTTTTAAAAAAATACTTCTTTTATATAGTAGAAATGGCAGGATCAGACGCAAATGTGCTATTCCCTCATACTGTACTACCTAAGGGAAACAATATAGCAACTCCTACATATAAAATACAAATATACGGGCGCAACCTTATAAAAGGGCCTGGCTCCACCGAACAAGGAGCCGCATATAGAGAGGAGCCGCTGAAGAAGAGGAACGCCTGACTACAGCCAGCGCATCCCACTGTCAGGGATAGTTCCATGAATGTCCCGCAGCGGGACAGCGGGATGCGCTACCAAAACCGGGACTATCCCGTGGAAAGCGGGACAGTTGGGTGGTATGATGTCTCCTATCCGGGAACCTGGGTCAAAACCAGGCAGGGGGCAACCCTATCCAGAACCTACTGAGCATGCCCACATCTTATCTACTATTTTGCATTCTTTCTCCCCTATGGGTTTACTAACATATCAGGAAGTAAGTGGCTCTTTCCTGCCAGAGACTGCCACCTCTACATGGGATCAGGGTTGGACTGGGGGGTGCAGGGCCCATCAGGGCTTCTGCCTCAGGTGCCCCTGCACCCTGCAATGGCCCCTGCCACCTTCTACTCCCCTGCAGAGGCCCCCGACCCCCTCCCCCAAGAAACTTACCTGCAGCGTGTTGGGGGGAGGGAAACGGTGGATCACGGGAGCGCCCTGGGGGGGAATCGGACCTGGGTCACTGAATTTTTTCCCGGTACCCCGGCGGCCCAGTCCGACACTGGATCTGAAACCTGCTCTTGCTGCTGAACTCATTCCAACTGAGATTAGGGTTGGACTGGGCTGAAAAATCCCGGTGGGCCCCGGCTCTAGTGGGCCCCGGCGGCCCAGACCCGACCCTAGCTGGCGCTCTCCCTGCCCGACTGTTCCTCCCCTGGTGCGTTAAATTTATGCTCTTGGGGGGAAGTTGGGTGGGGGGCCCTGCGAGGGGGGTTAGGGGGGCCCCTGTGGGGGGGGGTGTGGTGGCGGGAGCCCCAGTGGGCCCTTCACCCCCCAGTCTGACCCTGACTGAGATCACCACACAGATTCTAACTGTGCCTCGTTGCCATAATTGCTGAGATTAACAAGATGCAGTTGGAATAAAGTTTATTGAAAAAAAAAAAAGAGCCTAGTAAAGGAAAAGCCTTGATGATGTCAGGGCCTTACCATGTGACCGCAGGCAGGAAAGATGCTCCTCCCCCCCGGGAAACTTTCCCTCATTTCTCTCTGAGAATTTCTGACAGGCAGTTTAACAGGTTCATTCAGCTTATTAGACACTAAGGGGGAGTTACTATATGGAGGGTGTTGTGTAACTACAACTCTCACTGCCAGGTGTAAGTGCAAAGTTGAAATACAGCAACAAGGAGAAAGGGAAGTGCAGGGTTAAAGCCACAGGGGCACATTAACCCTATGGGTCCCTACATTAGCCATTGTTTCATGTGTTGCTGTGAGGAAAATGCAAGATTATAAATGTCCGACACCTCAGCGCTGGGAGACAGGGGCTAGGGGAGCGGGTATTACTGTACTGAAGCGCAGGCGCCTCAGGATAATGTTTCTGTGAGGAAAGGTGAAACCCCATTAGGGGCTGGAGCGCTTCTCTCTCAGTATGGGTGAGGTAACTTTTATACTGCATTTGCCTCCATTTTGTTTAAAGCTCATTAGTGAGCAGGGAACAAACCCCGGCCCTTTATTCAGTAAGTGTGTGGGATAGTAAGGGGGTATAATAATGTTTAGTTCGGTTTAGGGGTGGGCCAAGCCGACTGGGCACCCTGGCAACCTGGCCGGCCATCTTGCCCCAGCATGCATCATGGGAGGTGTGCTGCACAAGGGAGCAGGGACAAGAGTGCAGACTAGGGGGGGGGGGGGTTTGTGGCCCCTGAGGCTCCTCCAATGCCGCCCCCTCGGCTCTCTCTGCACTAGTGGAGCCATTTTAAAAAATGGAAATTCGGCACTTAAAGTTACCAGGAGTGGATATTTGCCGGCCCTGCTGCCTGAGGCGAGTGTCTCATCCCATGGTACCTGACTAGGGCATACCTCCCAACTGTCCCGCTTTCCGCGGGACAGTCCTGGATTTTAGAGCACATCCCGCTGTCCCGGATAGTTCCATGAATGTCCTGCATTTCCGTAATAAATTACGGAAATGCGGAACATTCATTGACTTACCCGGGACAGCGCGATGCGTTGGCGCTCCTTCCTCCCCAGCGGCTCCTCTGTGTATGCGGCTCCTTCTCCGGCGGTCCCTGGCCCTTTTATAAGGTTGCGCCCTTACGCACGGGTGACGTCATTACGCACGGGCGCAACCTTATAAAAGGGGCTGGGACCGCCGGAGAAGGAGCCGCATACACAGAGGAGCCGCTGGGGACGAAGAAGGGAGTGCTGTCTGTATTGGGGGCACTGTGTATGGGGGAGCTGTCTCTATTGGGGGCACTGTGTATGGGGGGGCTGTCTCTATTGGGGGCGCTGTGTATGGGGGGACTGTCTCAATTGGGGGCACTGTTTTTGGGGGGACTGTCTCAGTTGGGGGCACTGTTTTTGGGGGGACTGTCTCAATTGGGGGCACTGTGTATGGGGGGGACTGTCTCAATTGGGGGCACTGTGTATGGGGGGGACTGTCTCAATTAGGGGCACTGTTTTGGGGGGACTGTCTCAGTTGGGGGCACTGTTTTTGGGGGGACTGTCTCAATTGGGGGCACTGTGTATGGGGGGGACTGTCTCAATTGGGGGCACTGTGTATGGGGGGGACTGTCTCAATTAGGGGCACTGTTTTGGGGGGACTGTCTCAATTGGGGGCACTGTGTATGGGGGGAGTGTCTCAATTGGGGGCACTGTGTATGGGGGGGACTGTCTCAATTGGGGGCACTGTGTAGGGGGGGGACTGTCTCAGTTGGGGGCACTGTGTATGGGGGGGACTGTCTCAATTAGGGGCACTGTTTTGGGGGGACTGTCTCAATTGGGGGCACTGTGTATGGGGGGAGTGTCTCAATTGGGGGCACTGTGTATGGGGGGGACTGTCTCAATTGGGGGCACTGTGTAGGGGGGGGACTGTCTCAGTTGGGGGCACTGTGTATGGGGGGGACTGTCTCAATTAGGGGCACTGTTTTGGGGGGACTGTCTCAATTGGGGGCACTGTGTATGGGGGGAGTGTCTCAATTGGGGGCACTGTGTATGGGGGGGACTGTCTCAATTGGGGGCACTGTGTAGGGGGGGGACTGTCTCAGTTGGGGGCACTGTGTATGGGGGGACTGTCTCAATTGGGGGCACTGTGTATGGGGGGCATTGTGTATGGGGGCACTGTGTATGGGTAGTACTGTCTTTTAGGCTATTGGGGGCACTGTGTATGGGGGGGGCAAACTGGTAGATAGTTATAACTCACTAATAACTCACTGCCTTCTCTCTATATTTGTATTTATATGTAGGAGTTGCTATATTGTTTTCCTTAGGTAGTACAGTATGAGGGTATAGCACATTTGGGTCTGATCCCGCCATTTCTACTATATAAAAGGAGAATTTTTTGAAAAAAAATTGGATGGGGTGTGGTAATTGGGGCGCGGCCACAAAAGTGGGCGTGGTCAAAAAAATTGCCGCGCTGCGCGCACCGAATCTTTTTGTCCCTATTTTCATTTTTCAAATGTTGGGAGGTATGCTAGGGGTAGGCAGGAGAGGTACCCGTCTGGCACCCAATATCATTGCACCCAAGGCAGCTGTCTCTTCTGCCTCCCCCCAGTTCCAGCCCTTGTTCATTTATGCCCCCCTATTGTGCTGTCTGTGTGGGCAGTTCTCCCCCAGGATCAGTGCTCTCAGGTTCCAATATGGCCGCCTGTGGTTGTATGGAGGGGCCTCGCGCTCGCCCATAGATACCGGTCCTACATCAGTCAAACTCACATTATAAATGGAGGTTACTCAGCTGCATAGAAGCCATGGAGAGGGGGGGGGGGGTTGTAAGGGCCCCAAACTTTATAACCTGGGATCAGAGTAGTTATGTCTGTCATGAGTTTGTGAGGGAGGGATTTGTTTCCAATGGGAACCATTTACTAGCGCAAGTAAAGAAAATATCAGGTTTTTAGGTCTGAATTATTATTATTATATTTAATATCTTTATTGATTTTATAAAAACAGAAAATAAACATAAACATTATTTTAGGAATTGAAGAAGAGGAGCAGAGCAGGTGGGGGGGGGGGCAGATTGTGGTACTTATTATGTGGCCATTACAATAATATTACACATTTCAGGTGCAGTTCAGAAGACGTGGGGGCTGTTGGTTTCAGAGTTAAGAACCCAGAACAGCCGGATACTGACCCATTTGTCCCGGGACCCTCTGGCAAGGTAGGTGGCTCTGTAGTATGGCAGGGCCGTATTCACTCCTCCCTTCCATGCTCTCACTGTAGCTATGGTGGGGCTGTTCCACTTCCCAGATTGTAAGGAATCTACCCACCTGAGGGGGGAGTCACTCAGGACAAGAGTAGTTCTTTGAGGTCTAAATCAATGGTCAGCCAATGAATGGGCAGAGTTCTGCCTTTTGCTCCCACACTACTTCCTGTTACAGTTAGAGCTGCATCACTTCCTGTCAGCTGATCTCTGAGGGAGCACACAGCCCATTGCAAAATGGCGGCTCAAGGGAAAGATGTAAAAGATGTATATTTATTTATTGCACCATTGGTGGTGCCTATAGCCCGAGGCTCTCACTGCATTGTACAAATGTACCGCACTGAGTATACAGGCGCCGCTATATAAACACACTGTGCCCATTGGCTGTAATGGTTCCTCCCCATCTCAGAGATGCCGGCTTTATGCATAAATGTAGAATATCATCTATTAATTATAAAATTTTGTGTAAGTATTATGGTCAAAGTACCACTCACCAAGGTGATAACAAAATATCTTTATTGTGTGGAGTTACAAATTATATGCAAAGTACAAACAGCCAGTCACACATACCCTTGTAGCTCACAGGAGTAATCTGTACAATTACTGCATATGAATATAATGTTAAGTATATGTGATATGTGTGTATGTTTCATATATGTATGTGTGTGTCTGGGTGTGTGCCCATCTCTCAGGAAGAGAGACCTGTCTGTCCCTCCAGGGCAGAGAGAGAGATGTGTCTGTCCCTCCAGGGCAGAGAGAGAGATGTGTCTGTCCCTCCAGGGCAGAGAGAGAGATGTGTCTGTCCCTCCAGGGCAGAGAGAGAGATCTGTCTGTCCCTCCAGGGCAGAGAGAGAGATGTGTCTGTCCCTCCAGGGCAGAGAGAGAGATGTGTCTGTCCCTCCAGGGCAGAGAGAGAGATCTGTCTGTCCCTCCAGGGCAGAGAGAGAGATGTGTCTGTCCCTCCAGGGCAGAGAGCAAGATGTGTCTGTCCCTCCAGGGAAGAGAGAGAGACTTGTGCCCCAGAGTATATGCCGGGTGTCAGTATGTCCCGACCCCCCAAGTATCTATAAAAGGCAAGAACATATGTTAAAAGGCGGCTCAGTCCTTTCCCAAATTAACTTACAAGTATGTGTGACTGGCAGCTGTACATTTCATTTGCTATGGAATTATAATTCTGTGAAAATATCTTACAATAAATGTCAACAATTATTTTTGTATTCAAAAAGCCTTTATTAACAACAATGAAAGGTTACAGCGTATATCTTTGGTATATTCGTAAATAGAAAATCAGAGAAAAGTTTACTCCTTGATAATCATTAGCAGAAAAATAGCTCTAAATGTCAACAATTGTAGGAATTTCCTGAGACAAATCTCACGCAGGGAACATTTCATGTGAAAATTTGAATGACTTCCATAAATGCAAAAGAAAAGAGAATGTAACCCTACAGGGAGGCAGCGTTAGATTAAGGAGTGGGAAGAAAATGGCTGCTTACTGCCCCAGTGTGTCCCACCCATAATGGGCAGTGGGTTTGGTGGGTTTCATACCCCCATTAAATTAGACTGATAAAGGGCAGGATACGACCACTGCCTAAATCTGTCCCACTGGGAGGGAGGGTCACCGTGTGAGTTTGGCCACTTGTCCATTTCTTCGACACATTCCCATCATCATCATCATCATCATGTATTGATAACATTTATTTATAACAAACAGGGCCCTTACAATAATTTACCAAACAAAGGTTACAGAGTAAATCATTAACCTGCTACTGGAAATAGTGTTTCTTTCCTGCATGTGGATCAGCTGGTACTGTTACACTATTTCTGTATATCTCCCCCTAGTGCTCAGGGGCTGTCACTGCACTTACTAATGATTCTCACCCAGATATCTTTATCATCATCATCATCATCATCATCACCCCACCCTACCCAGAATGCAGCATGGAGGGGCTCAGTGAAGGAGGCAGAGAAGGTGTGTAAGTGCCTGATTGTCTCACTCAGCTCATAAAAGGACAGGCGTCCGGCCTCATAGTCCAATGAGATCCTGATTCTCCTGCAGGCAGGTTTGAGAGGTAAGTGTTTGCCTTTATTGCTATGTGTCACTGAATATGAGTCCTTATAAATATCTAAACACCAGGATTTGTTGTTATACCCAATCCAGTCATCTCTCTCTATACTGGGATAGGCCACGCCTACCCGCTGCTCCCCTGACTCACTGACCTCCACATCCCAGTAATGTCGCCCTGAGGGGAAACTCCTGGTGCTTAAAGCCTGAGGCGCCCACTGAAATCTCTCTGGGGATTGTGGGTAATGCTGGGCTATTGAGTAGGAGGCAGATTTCCTGTCCCCTGATACAGATAGATAATGCCCAGCCGTGTTTATATCCAGTACCAGGTCTGTAGCCTCCTGCCCAGGGAAGCACCATCCCTTTACCCCAGTCACAATCTGATCCAACCCTGTGAGTAATGTCTCTGAGATCCGACCCACATTCAGATCCCCTACAGCCGGGGCATTTATATCCTCCATCTTTCTGCGCTTTCTGTCCCCCCCCTCAGCCTCATAAAATTCAGTCCCATCAGGTTCCCGTGCCTGTAGGACAGTGAGTGGAGCTGCCATGTTGCACAGCTCCTCAATGTGCCGGATCTTCCTGGACAGCTCGTCCTTCTTTATCTCCAGCTGTTGGATCAGACAATGGAGTTGGCGGGAAACCTTCTCTTGTTCCCTGGAGATGTCCCTCAGGAGTCGCTTCTCTAGGGCTTCCAGCCGTTCCCTGATGCCCCTAAACAGGGCAGTGACTCCCTTTGTCTCACCGGCTGCCCCTTCCCTCCGGCGCTCCTGCAGCCTCTGGATTTGCCCCTCAGTCTCCTCTCTCTCGGGGCTCAGTTTCTCCAGAACTTCCCTCAGTTTCTCTTTCTTCTTCTCAGAGGTCTCCTCATTCAGTGGCTCCACCCTGTGGCCCCTGTGCTCTCCCACCCTGTAGCACGAGGCACAGATACAGACTCCATCCTGGGGGCAGTAATACTCCAGCAGTAGCTCTGGGTGCTTGGGGCAGTATCTGTCCCTCTGGGAGGGGGTGGGGGCAGTTAATTCATGTTCTGCTAACTTTCTGTGCTCCCTGGCATGTTCATAGCACAGAGACACGTTGCACAGGAGACATGTAGAGCAGGCAGTAGCATTGGGGAAATAGCAGTCAGTACAGTAGATCCCAGGCCCATGCTGCTCGGGGACAGTAGGGAGGAGACGCTGCACTAAGCTGCTCAGTGTCACATTTATGTTCAGTTCTGGGCGCTCCCTGTATCTCTCTCTGCATTCCGGGCAGGTCAGATCCTCCTCTATCCCCTCCTGCCGGTCCCAATGTCTCCCAATACAGCCCCGGCAGTAGTTATGGCCACAGGGCAGGGTAACAGGGTCGGTGTAGAACTCCCAGCACAGGGAGCAGCTCAGCTCATCACTCACATCAGCAGCCGCCATGACTGGGAGCAGGAAGTAGGCAGAGACAGGGGGCGGGGCCTGATTCCTACTTAAAGTACCAGTGTGACTGCTCTGTGAGACTGACTGGATCACATGGAGTAAAAGTCAGTTGTTTGCCTGTTGGAAAGGCACTGTTTCCTGTGGCTGATGTGCATTTGCAGTAAGGGTTAGGGAAAGGCCGGCTGGGGGTGCTGGGAGTTGTAGTACAGTAACGGGGAGTCCCCGCTCTATTCCCTGTAGCTGATGTGCATTTGCAGTAAGGGTTAGGGAAAGGCCGGCTGGGGGTGCTGGGAGTTGTAGTACAGTAACGGGGAGTCCCCGCTCTATTCCCTGTAGCTGATGTGCATTTGCAGTAAGGGTTAGGGAAAGGCCGGCTGGGGATGCTGGGAGTTGTAGTACAGTAACGGGGAGTCCCCGCTCTATTCCCTGTAGCTGATGTGCATTTGCAGTAAGGGTTAGGGAAAGGCCGGCTGGGGGTGCTGGGAGTTGTAGTACAGTAACGGGGAGTCCCCGCTCTATTCCCTGTAGCTGATGTGCATTTGCAGTAAGGGTTAGGGAAAGGCCGGCTGGGGGTGCTGGGAGTTGTAGTACAGTAACGGGGAGTCCCCGCTCTATTCCCTGTAGCTGATGTGCATTTGCAGTAAGGGTTAGGGAAAGGCCGGCTGGGGGTGCTGGGAGTTGTAGTACAGTAACGGGGAGTCCCCGCTCTATTCCCTGTAGCTGATGTGCATTTGCAGTAAGGGTTAGGGAAAGGCCGGCTGGGGGTGCTGGGAGTTGTAGTACAGTAACGGGGAGTCCCCGCTCTATTCCCTGTAGCTGATGTGCATTTGCAGTAAGGGTTAGGGAAAGGCTGGCTGGGGGTGCTGGGAGTTGTAGTACAGTAACGGGGAGTCCCCGCTCTATTCCCTGTAGCTGATGTGCATTTGCAGTAAGGGTTAGGGAAAGGCCGGCTGGGGGTGCTGGGAGTTGTAGTACAGTAACGGGGAGTCCCCGCTCTATTCCCTGTAGCTGATGTGCATTTGCAGTAAGGGTTAGGGAAAGGCCGGCTGGGGGTGCTGGGAGTTGTAGTACAGTAACGGGGAGTCCCCGCTCTATTCCCTGTAGCTGATGTGCATTTGCAGTAAGGGTTAGGGAAAGGCCGGCTGGGGGTGCTGGGAGTTGTAGTACAGTAACGGGGAGTCCCTGCTCTATTCCCTGTAGCTGATGTGCATTTGCAGTAAGGGTTAGGGAAAGGCCGGCTGGGGGTGCTGGGAGTTGTAGTACAGTAACGGGGAGTCCCCGCTCTATTCCCTGTAGCTGATGTGCATTTGCAGTAAGGGTTAGGGAAAGGCTGGCTGGGGGTGCTGGGAGTTGTAGTACAGTAACGGGGAGTCCCCGCTCTATTCCCTGTAGCTGATCTGCATTTGACTCTGTTACTGTACTACAACTCCCAGCACCCCCAGCCAGCCTTTCCCTAACCCTTACTGCAAATGCACATCAGCTACAGGGAATAGAGAAAGGACTGCAGATTCCATGTGACTGGGTTAGACTCCAGTCATGTCACTGATAACAAGTAACTGGAGCTGAGTAGGAATCAGGCCCCGCCCCCTGTCTCTGCCTCATTGCTACTTCCTGCTCCCAGTCATGGCGGCTGCTGATCTGAGAGACAAACTGAGCTGCTCCGCGTGCCGGGAGATCTACACCGACCCTGTAACCCTGCCCTGTGGCCATAACTACTGCCGGGGCTGTATTGGGGGAACGTGGGGAGAGCAGGGGAAGAGGAGGGAGGAACCTTCCTGCCCTGAATGCAGACAGACATTTACACACAGACCTGAACTGAAAAAAAATGTGACTCTCAGTAAGATCTGTCAGGGCTTCCGTTCTACCCCCCCAGGGCAGGGGGGTGCCAGGAATATCTGCCCTACCTGTGATTCCCCTGTAGCTGCCGGTACCTCCTGTCAGAACTGTGACCCCTCTCAGTGGGATATTAACCTGCCTATAGGGAGCGGCCCAGCAGAACCTGCACCTACTGACCCCCCCAACTCCCCCAGGAACAGAACCTGCCCCGCACACTCACAGATGGAGCTGGAGTATTACTGCCCCCAGGATGGGGCCTGTGTCTGTGTGGCCTGTTGCCTTGTGGGAGAGCACAGGGGCCACAGGGTGGAGCTGCTGAGTGAGGCCTCGGAGAATAAGAAAGTGAAACTGAGGGAAGTTCTGGGGAAACTGAGCCCCGAGAGAGAGGAGACTGAGGGGCAAATCCAGAGGCTGCAGGAGCGCCGGAGGGAACTGCCGGGGAAAGCAGCCGGAGAGACAGACAGAGTCACTGCCCTGTTTAGGGGCATCAGGGAAGAGCTGGAAGCCCTAGAGAAGCGACTCCTGAGGGACATCTCCAGGGAACAAGAGAAGGTTTCCCACCAACTCAATGGTCTGATCCAACAGCTGGAGATAAAGAAGGACGAGCTGTCCAGGAAGATCCGTCACATTGAGGAGCTGTGCAACATGGCATCTCCACTCACTGTCCTACAGGCACCGGAACCTGATGGGCCTGAATTGTATGAGGCTGAGGGGGGGGACAGAAAGCGCAGAAAGATGGAGGATATAAATACCCCGGCTGTAGGGGATCTGGATGAGGGTCGGATCTCAGAGACATTACTCACAGGGTTGGATCAGATTGTGACTGAGGCAAAGGGGAGATTCACCTGGCGGGAGGCTACAGACCTGGTACTGGATACAGAGGCACATGATACATATGTATCAGAGGACAGGAAAACCTTATCCTGCACAGTTGGACATAGGTATAATCCTTACTGTGATATTTTCTCGATAGTGTTTAGAGATCTATGCTTAAGCACCAGGAGCTTTTCCTCGGGGCGACATTACTGGGAGGTAGAGGGCAGCGGGGAGAGATGGGAAGTGGGGGTGGCTTATAGCTATGAAGATCTGGATGAAGATGATTCTGATGAAGATAGGGCATGGAATCTATCAATAATCTGTGATACATATAATGTGCAACACAGAAATCATAACATGCCTTTACCTCTCAGGCCATCATGTGGCAGAATCAGGGTCTCATTGGACTATGAGGCTGGACTTGTGTCCTTCTATGAGCTGAGTGAGCCAATCAGGCACATATACACTCATACTGATTCCTTCACTCTGCCCCTTCGTGCTGCATTCTGGGTAGAACTGGGCAGTGTGAGAATCACTAGTTAGGGCTCTGCCGGGAGCTGATCACTGTGGGAAATAACCAGTTAAACTGTACTGTGCATCACAGCCGGGATGTTCCCCTTTCAGATAACTTGTAGTATTATGTAGAAAGCAATATTCTGAAACAATTTGCTTTCATTTATTTTATTATTTGTAGCTTCACCCCTTTTATCGGTTATTCATTGCTTTATACAGTATGTTACTCTGTATGCCCAATGTATGAAACCCACTTATTGTACAGCGCTGCGGGGTATGTTGGCGCTTTATAAATAAATGTTAATAATAATATTAGTTTTTCTAATTATTTCAATATTTGTTTAGCAGCTATCTGGTTGCTAGGGTCCATGTTGCCTTAGCAACCAGGGAGTGGTTTGAATCAGAGGCTGGTATATGAATAGGGGAGGGGGCTGAATAGAAAGATAAGGAATAAAAAGTAACAATAAAACTGGAGCCTCACAGAGCAATAGGGTTTGGCTGCCGGGGTCAGCTATACTGTTGCTAGGGTTCAAATTACCTTAGCAACCAGGGAGCTGTTTGAACGAGAGACTGATATATGAATAGGGGAGGGACTGAATAGAAAGATAAGGAATAAAAAGTAACAATAAAACTGGAGCCTCACAGAGCAATAGGGTTTGGCTGCCGGGGTCAGTGACCCCCATTTGAAAGCAGAAGATGAAACCATACAGATAAGGGCGGCACCTGAGCCATTGGCCCCACTTATGATCTGATCATTGCCCTGGGGGCCAAACAATCAGCCCAGTTTGGTTTACTGTGTGGGCAAATATCCAATAGTTTGGCAAACTTGGCTAATGAGCAGATCTATCAGGGTGTGGCCACAGCTTTAGTATGGTACCCGTGAGTGCCGCGCATCTCTAGTTCCACCCCTCGTATCAACCTGTGTGCCCCTCCCCTGGTAACAGAGCAGGAAGGTATTTGGGGAAAGTGGGGGTGTCAGGGGGTGAAACTGAATGAGACAGTTTGGGGCCCAACTCTCCCGCCCCCTTTCTGAGTTGGGATCTCATTACAAGTAACTGATGGATAAATATTTATTGCAATAGTTATCAGCCAGTAATGTAACTGTAGGGGACTGGGAAGTAATATGGCCGCCCCTTTTCCCTTTCTGCCCCCTAGTCATTTATATGCCTAAGGGGGTCCTTTTTCTAGAAGGGAATTAAATCCCCCAATGTAGGTCTCTATATAAATATATTGTATAAACAGCTCATATGTAAAACCCTGCTTCATCTAAATAAACCATTTTCATAAAAATATACTTTTTAGTAGTATGTGCCATCGGGTAATCCTAAATAGGAAACTGCCATTTTAGGTACTAAGGGCCGCCCCCTGGGACCATAGGAGTCACAGTGCACACAAACAAGCCAAGGCACACATACATGCTAGGCCCCATCAGCCAATGAATGGGCAGAGTTCTGCCTTTTACTCCCACACTACTTCCTGTTACAGTTAGAGCTGCATCACTTCCTGTCAGCTAAGAGCACACAGCCCATTGCTAAATGACAGCTTAAAGGAACAGTTCAGTGTAAAAATTAAACTGGGTAAATAGACAGACTGTGCCAAATAAACAATATTTGCAACATAGTTAGTTGGGCAAAAATTACTTCTATAAAGGCTGGAGTGGGCAGGTGCCTAACATAAACAGAACTCTACTTCCTGCTTTTTAGCGTTCTAAGCTGTTAGCAGTCGGTAACCAATCAGTGACTCGAGGGGGGGCATATAGGACATAACTGTCAGTTAATTTGCTATTGAATCTGACCTGTGCGCTCACAAACTAACTGACAGCTATGCCCCCATAAGATACTGTAAGGAGAAGGAAATGGGGGAATTTGTAACTCCACACAATAAAGATATTTTGTTATCACCTTGGTGAGTGGTACTTTGACCATAATACTTACACAGTATTTTATAACAAATACATGATATTCTACATTGGCATTGCCAGCCAGATACATACTGGGCTTTACATATCACACATATACCCACTTTTAAAGCTTCATAAGGGGGGATAGAGAATAGAGTGTGCCATATGTATGAAGCTTCCAGAATTCTGTAAGTAAAAGAACCTAAAGTGGATTTGTGTGTAAGTAGAAGAACCTAGAGCGGATTTGTGTGTAAGTAGAAGAACCTAGAGCGTATGTGTGTGTAAGTAGAAGAACCTAGAGTGGATTCGTGTGTAAGTAGAAGAACCTAGAGCGGATTTGTGTGTAAGTAGAAGAACCTAGAGTGTATGTGTGTGTAAGTAGAAGAACCTAGAGCGGATTTGTGTGTAAGTAGAAGAACCTAAAACGTATGTGTGTGTAAGTAGAAGAACCTAGAGTGGATTTGTGTGTAAGTAGAAGAACCTAGAGCGGATTTGTGTGTAAGTAGAAGAACCTAGAGCGAATTTGTGTGTAAGTAGAAGAACCTAGAGCGGATTTGTGTGTAAGTAGAAGAACCTAGAGCGGATTTGTTTGTAAGTAGAAGAACCTAGAGCGGATTTGTGTGTAAGTAGAAGAACCTAGAGCGGATTTGTTTGTAAGTAGAAGAACCTAGAGCGGATTTGTGTGTAAGTAAAAGAACCTAGAGCGGATTTGTGTGTAAGTAGAAGAACCTAGAGCGGATTTGTGTGTAAGTAGAAGAACCTAGAGCGGATTTGTGTGTAAGTAGAAGAACCTAGAGCGAATTTGTGTGTAAGTAGAAGAACCTAGAGCGGATTTGTGTGCAAGTAGAACAACCTAGAGCGAATTTGTGTGTAAGTAGAAGAACCTAGAGCGGATTTGTGTGCAAGTAGAACAACCTAGAGCGAATTTGTGTGCAAGTAGAACAACCTAGAGCGAATTTGTGTGTAAGTAAAAGAACCTAGAGCGGATTTGTTTGTAAGTAAAAGTACCTAGAGCGGATTTGTGTAAGTATCAGAGACACAGGGGTGCAGCAAGGAGTATTCTGCTTTCTGTAAGTATGGATTTTATTAATAATTTGTCAGGTAAGAGCAAATTAGAATTTAAAATTCCAAAAGACTTGTCTGATACAAAGTTATGGTCGTATCTTTATAGTCAGTGTGTGGGTGTGAATATAAAGTTAGATGGAGGAGGGGCATTTTCTAAACTAAAGCACAAAATTAACAATGTAATGTTAATGGTTAAAACATTTAACACGTTAATGTGCTCTAGTGAGAGGGACACTGAGGGGGTACAGGCTGTCTCTGGAACTCTGAAACTAGAGAAATGTGACTCAGTTAGTGCTGAGATTCTGGCAGAGAAACATAATGTCAGACTGACAGAAATTGAGTCAGTTTTGAAACAAAGTAAAGTGACACATGTTTCTGTGATCACTAGAGAACAGAGACAGTCCCAGAGTATGCCGGATATTAATGGCCCAGAGTTAGATTATCAAATGGCAAAGTTAAAATTAAAAATTGACAAACATTTGTTAAAAATTGCTGAGACTTTTCCATAGTTTGATAAGTGCAGAACGTTGATAGGAAATAGTCACATGTTTGAGACTTACTGCTCCAAGTATGATCTCTCAGAAGCACAAAAAATACCATGTTTAGAAGATGGCTGCCTGTGTCTGTAACAAGTCGGGTGCCAGACAGTATTGATAGTGAGTGCAATGAGTCAAACAGTAATCACTAATGCTGCAGAACTGATCAGTAGATTTGAGACAAGTTGCAGGATGATGTTTTTGCATTTGCAGCAATGTTTGATAAAGCCTACAGACTGGTCATGGAATTAACTGATACAAATCAACCAGCACCCAACTGCATGATCAATGGATTTGTGCAAAAATGTATATTTCTTGATCCTGTAGCTATTGTGCGTGCATCCAGTTGCAGTTCTTCCCAGGAAACAATAGCTTATATTGAGAAATATAGACTGGAACTTCTGTCCCGCAGCTCAGAATCTACTGACAAGCAGGTAGGATCCCTGAGATGAGAAGGTTTAAAGAAAGCCAATTCCTATGATTTTTTGGTTTGTCATTTTTGTGGGAAAATGGGGCACCTAATCCGCAAATGCTTTCATTTACAGATTAATTAATAAAAATAATTCTATGAGGAAAGGAAAAAGTCAGTTGAATAGAGATTCCCAAAGATGTGACTCTGGTATACAGACCAGCAACAGCTGCAATCCCAACATGCCCAGCCCAACCCATAGGGGTCAGGAGAGAAGGAGCTATTCTCTGTTGTTAAAACGGTTAATAGAAATGAAATCAAAGGGTTAATGTTGATTTGACCCTAATTATTCACTAGAGGTTTGTAACATTTGTATTAATTAACCAAAGGTTTTAGGGTTGATGTAATGCAAAGTTAATATATACATGGAAATGTGTTTAAATAGACTATCTTTCACATAAACGTATATTCAATGCAGGTCCCATATAATTGTGCCTAATTTGGGCAGGGTTGTCCCCAGAGTAATGAAACAATACTGTAAATGCTGCTAACTGGCGCCGGTAACCCTGGGATAGTGTGCAGATATTGTGTATGGGGGAGAATGTATCTAGTATGTTGCATTTTCATTTCCATGTATAGTGACTGTTGGAAATGTATCCTAAATTAAACATTAATTTGCCAACCTTTACTGAATAAGCCCCTATGAGATTTGAATACTGTAAGTCCTCATGATGTACAGTGTGTGTGTTTATGGCGCAAAAAAAAACCGCATCATCACAATGTGTTATTTACCTCACATTGCGTTAATTCTCGCATAGAAATAGTACTAACGCATGATTCACAAACACATATGAAGCGTTAAACCCGCTAAATATCGCATTAGTCTGTGCGAATATTAACCCCTACTTGGGGCAGGCGGTAATTATAGAAAAGTACAGTTAATGAGCTTTTGGCAACACAATAAGGACTTTGAGTGATGCAGCCGCCAGTTTGCAGGGAAATGGGCATTTTCAGAAAAGTAATTGTTACTTGCTTAAATATAGCAAGTGCCGAAATATGTCGCGCACAGCAGGAAATAAAGCACATGGTGGGAATTAATGCAAGAAAAACACCCATCTCAAGTTAAATAACACAAAGAATATCACAAAAAGTCGCAAAAAATAATAAGCAATAAAATTTTTACCGCATGCTATAAATAGCGCTCGTTTTATCGACCTTTATTGAATCGGCCCCCATGTCTCTAATATGTTGAACCTTGTTTTATTTTTCCTAATTTTCCCCAGGAATTATGGTTTAGTTCAAGTGGAAAAGGAAATTATTATTTATATTTTTGTTTCCTCTTTTGAAAGTGCATGAGGGAAATTGCATGTGAGTTTGTTGCTCATGTAGCCAAACAGATTCACCTACTGCAATATAATAAGTTACTGTAACTGAGTGACCCAAGGTAAGGGAATGATGTCCTTATGTTAAATACACAGGGATTGCAGTCACGATGTGTCACGTGGGGTTTATAGGTGCCTGACAGGTGGGGATGGTGATTAATATAAATAAGGGGGGATTAACATAAATTAACTGTCTGCCCCCTTTGCTTACTAATTGTTTCCTTAAAGGATAAACCCCATAGATAATATGTTGTAAATGAAGAAATAAAAAGTGCAGTGTTACTGCGCAGATTAATGTATTGGCATTTGTCTAAAATGTATAAAGAATGATATCTTGCAATGATATTTTTTTACGAGTACTCCCTATACATCTTACAGATCGTTGATGATTATATTTTGAGATTTATCGGATAATCTGGCCAGTTATACAATAAACTGTTTAAAATCAACAAGATGTATATGTTACTGTTTTTGTATGGCCGATTCTGGATCCACTGTTTAATTTTTATTTTGTTAAATGTACGTACACATTGTTGAATGTATATTGTATCAAGGTTGTAGTGTCTGAATGACGTTTGTCTCCCATTCGGCAACTGTTAAAGATATTTTTGTTCCACATGCCGGGATCCCTGAGTTAGCTATAGCTATAGATTGTATTACAGAAGTAGTTAGTACCCTGAACTGACTGTAAATCCATCATACACATACATAATACACAAAAGCTCCCCCTTTATTTTTTGCTGTTTTCCAGGCAATAACAAGTTCTGCATGGAATGACAGGGTAATACAGTGATTGGGTTATTATATACCTATAAATATATATCCAAAAAAGACCAGCAACACCGAGTTATGTTCCAAAAACAATCAATTGTGTATTAAAAACGCATGAACAGCCAACGTTACGTTTCGGTCCCCATCGGGACCTTTCTCAAGGCAACCATGCTAACCAAACCCATGTTCTATTTATCCATAGTGAACCAGCAAATAGGAAGTGACATCAGTGCACCCATGCCATAAAGTGACTATTGCAGTAAAGCATGTAACCAATGCTGCAAAGTGATCCGTGCCATAGATTATCATTAGATAATTAGTGCTCACATAAAGTGTCTATTGCACACATGCCATAAAGTGACTATTGCAGTAAAGCATGTAGCTAGTGCTGCAAAGTGATCCGTGCCATAAATTGTCATTAAAACATTACATGCCATAAAGTGACCACTGCAGTAAAATGTGCAGCGAATGCTATAAAGTGATCAGTGCCATAAATTATCATTAAAATATTCCAAGTGCAAATCTGGTGCTATTTAAATTAATACCCCTTTAAAACAATCATTAAAGTACAGTGAAGTGATTCGGCAAAGCAATCATTAAAAATCCGTGAAACCGTACAATACATCATGTTAAAAATATACACATTACAGTGTCATGATTTTATAGTGTGTACACAAAAAAGTGAATAAATACAATTAAACATATATCAATATAAGATTAAAAAACATCATAACATTGTATGTATGCTGCGCCAATCAATTCAAACCAAACACTATCCTAATTAGTGGGGGCCCCCAATCTAATTCAAGATCTGCCTATTATAACATTCACATGCATATGCACATATCAGTTCCACAGCAAGATATACCAACTTGAGGATCCCATTTACCTATATCATATAATAAATTGTAATAACTATACCAGCACAATCCCAATGTGAAATTGGACAGAAGAACTCACAGAAAACAGTTCAGCGATAAGGAGCTATTTAAGCCCCTAGGAGCCACGCAATCCAGTTCATATGTCCAAAATGCTTCTCTTTGGAGTAAAATACGATCAATGTCGCCACCCCTTTGCACACCTGAAATACAATCAATAGGCATGCATTTAAACGATGAAGCTGGATGCTTAGCATGCAGCCAGTGTTGTGCCACAGGTTGTTTGGATATATCCTGTTTTCCCTCCTTCTTTGCAGGTTTAGGGTCCAGAGCAGCCCTGATAGTAGCACGATGCATATTAATCCTTTCCTTTAACTGTCTACAAGTCTTGCCACAATAGATCAGCCCACATGGACACTTGATAATATATACCACATTACGTGTGGTGCATGTGAGCCTGTGTCTAATGGAGTATGATTTCCCAGTATGCGGGTGATGAAAGGAGTCCCCTACTATTAAGGTATTACACATTACACAGTTGCCGCATCTGAACACACCCATCTTGCCCATATTTGTTCGTGTGATATATTTGCTTACCGGATCCGCAGAGGATAATAGCTCCTTTAAATTCTTGTTCCTTTTATATCCGAACCGGACCCGTTTTCGATTAATCGCTGTCAATTCAGCATCAGTTTTCACAATGGGCCAATGCTGCAATATGGATTTTTTAATAAAAGGGGTGTGCGCATCATAAGTGGTCATGTAATACACAACATCATTTTCAACATCCCCCTCCTGTTCCAGTTTATCCCTCAAAATTGCCTCCCGGTCTAGGGATTTAGCCCATGTTGTAATTCCTGTGATCAGTTCCGTCGGATACCCTCTCTCGAGGAACCTTATTGCCATAGCTTCCAATGCCTCTTGCCTCTCTTCCGGCTTACTTGTTATCCTAACCACCCGTAACATCTGTGATTTGGGCAGTGAATTCAAAAGGTGCCGTGGGTGACTGCTGGTGTAGTGTAATAATGAATTTCTATCAGTAGGTTTCTGAAAGATCTTTGTATGTAACTGATTATTTGAATCCTTGTATACAGTTACATCCAAAAAGTCTATGCTGTGCTTATCCCTGTGTACTGTAAATCTTATGCTAGACGGTACACCATTCAGATCATTTACAAATGTCAAAAGATCCTCGTCTGTCCCATACCAAAGGAAAAACCGATCGTCTATGTAGTGCCTAAAATAAACCCCATGCTTGCGAAACAGTGGATGACAGTAAATATTACAAGTTTCGTACCAATACATAAAGATATTGGCATATGTAGGCGCTACATTAGACCCCATAGCCGTTCCGGTTAGTTGGAGGAAATAGTTATCCTCAAATTTGAAATAATTGTTGTGCAGAATAAATTCCAAAAGGGTCAAAATAAATTCCACAGGTGGACCAGTATATACAGGGTTATTGCTCAAAAGGTCTCTGACCGCATGTATGCCTGCATCATGTGGGATGCATGTATATAAACTATGAACGTCCATAGTGACAAAAAGAAAATTCCCATCCCCAGCATTAATGCTGTTAACTACACGCAAGAAGTCAGTGGTATCCTGTAAGTAGGAACCCAATTGTCTTACCAATGGTTGTAGGATTGTGTCCACATATTTAGCTATTTTTTCAGCTAAAGAACCCCTGGCCGATATAATCGGTCTTGCCGGAGGATTTTGTAAATTTTTGTGTATTTTGGGCAATGTATAAATTACTGGTCTTACCGGGTGTTCTACATAAAGCGCATCCCTCAGCTCCTCTGTAATCCAGCCATGCAGGCAGGCCTCATCCAGCAGCTTTCCAAGTTGTGACTGAAATTTAGAGGTGGGATCATATGTTAACTTTTGATAACATCCAGTATCCGCCAATTGATCCAACAACTCAGTCCTGTAGTACTCATAATCCATAACCACCACTGCCCCGCCTTTATCCGCAGGTTTTACAATGATGTTTCTATTCTCCTGCAGTCCCTTGAGCGTGACCCGCTGTTCTTTATTTAGGTTTCCCCTATGTTGTGTCTGTCTGGGGATATTGGACACCGTTGAATCAATAATCCGGGAGAAAGTACGTAAAGAAGTGTTAGAGGTAACCGGGCCAAAGTCACTTCTGGCCCTAAAGGGTGCATCACTAACGTCTCTGGATGTCATTCTATCCCCCTTGTGCTTAAAGTGCTCCTTTAATCTTAAACTGCGAGAAAATTTATAATTATCTACAACGTTCCGGAACCTGTGTGCTAATGTTGAGGGAACAAAGGATAAGCCTTTAGCAAGCACGCTTACCTCATTTGTTGTTAACTGATGCTTTGATAAATTTATCACTGCCTGCTCCGTGATGGCTTGCCCCCCCGACGGGGTGGTCTGCCACGGTCCCTTCCTCTTACTGTGCTTCCGGCCTCCACGTCTGTTCCTGGCTCTCTGCCTGTGCTCCCAGGCTGCTCTCCTTCTAAAAAAAACGGCGCTGTTTGTGCCTCCATAACCGCTTCCTCCTCTGATTCAGCGCTGCTTGACACATACCCGAGTGGTTCCCTCACACGCCGCGTCATCAGCCTGCGACGCTGCATCATGGGTCTCCCTCCATGGCGCCAACGATAAACATTATTATCTTTATAATCCTGCTGAACCCGGAGAAACTTTGATCGTTTAAAGGCAAGTATATCGCTCTTATACCGCACGACCTGTTCTTGTAATTTGCTGAGCCAGTCGATCTCCTTCTCATTCTTCAAAGTGCATAAATTTCCGGTCTCAAATTGCAAGATCTCCCCACGCACCGCTTTTAGCTCCCGACCCGTCTCTTCAATTACAAGCAACATTAGTTCAAATGAACACCTGTCCAGCACAGCACACCAACGATTACAAAAGTCCAGGCTATTGCGCCCAATAGTTGGCACATTATTAATACGGAAGCCCCGAGGTATCTTTTTTTCCCTATAATATTCTGAGAGAGATACCCCATGAAGGTGCAGTTCCACTTCCTTTTTTCGGAGCCGCAGTAATTCATGATAAGTCTCTTTAGCACCCAATTCGCCAAACGTGTCCTGAAAAGTATCTGCAAATAAAATCCTGTCCACTTCCTCAGTTGTGTATGGCCTATAGCCACTATCTTGCTGTGTCAATCCTTCCATATTGCTATATGCCTTCTGGAAGAATACAGGAGAAAAATATCTTTGATGATTTGCAAAGAAAAATCAAAAATCGGCAGGTGCTCACCAAATAGCATAGAAGCAATATTACAGCGAACCCAGGGTGGCACTCTGCTTCAGCTCTTAGCTCGGGTGCAAGGTAAATGACTTAAATATCCAAAAAAGACCAGCAACACCGAGTTATGTTCCAAAAACAATCAATTGTGTATTAAAAACGCATGAACAGCCAACGTTACGTTTCGGTCCCCATCGGGACCTTTCTCAAGGCAACCATGCTAACCAACCCCATGTTCTATTTATCCATAGTGAACCAGCAAATAGGAAGTGACATCAGTGCACCCATGCCATAAAGTGACTATTGCAGTAAAGCATGTAACCAATGCTGCAAAGTGATCCGTGCCATAGATTATCATTAGATAATTAGTGCTCACATAAAGTGTCTATTGCACACATGCCATAAAGTGACTATTGCAGTAAAGCATGTAGCTAGTGCTGCAAAGTGATCCGTGCCATAAATTGTCATTAAAACATTACATGCCATAAAGTGACCACTGCAGTAAAATGTGCAGTGAATGCTATAAAGTGATCAGTGCCATAAATTATCATTAAAATATTCCAAGTGCTAAATCTGGTGGATATTTAAGTCATTTACCTTGCACCCGAGCTAAGAGCTGAAGCAGAGTTCCCTATAAATATATATATATATAGGGTTAGTGACACTGATATTTCAAGGATAGAGGCCACATGGAGAAGATTCATCTGTTGGCAATGGAGACGATGTCCCCCAGGGAAACCTGATGTAAAAGTGATACAGTTGTAACACAGACTGAGATTTAGGGTAAAATTGAGGAAGATTTGGAGATACAAAGTGGAAATTCAGCAAAAGACAAATGGAGGATGATTGAAACGTGTCATTAACCTGTGTTTGTCTGGCTACATTTGGACTCTCTTCTAAAGAGGTTGTATCTTTGTCTGTAATTCCAGCTGGTGTTTCCCCCAAAGACTGTGTTTGCTGTTAAAGTACCTAAAGGGGTGTGAGGAATCTGTTATTAAGCTGAGCCGATAGAAGTTATATGTAAACCTGAAACAACTGTGTCACTACCCCCAGTGTTGCCCCTGCCTGCTACAGTATCTGAAACTCACTGACTGATACTCTAATAGCCTTCCCAAGCCTGCATAAGCCTAAAGCAGTAAAGCTTACCCACGCTGCACCTGTTCCTGACTCTGTATAGACTGGGTTCTAGCTCTGAGTAGCCAGAGAATGGCCGGGGCCTAAACAGGGTGTTGGTGAATCCCTGTACCAGTGCAGCTCCCTTATTCCCCATAGGGGCTCAGTAGCTCAGGCCTGAATGGGTGTCAAGTATTATTGTGTTCTGAGCCTTGCAAGACCAGAGAATCAAAGCTCCTACAGGGAATGGATAAAGATTCCAAAGAGATGTTCCCGGCATCATTAGCAGGAGAAATGTTTGTAAAGTGTTGTATAAAAGAATGTGTTAAGAAATAACAAGAGACTACTAGTTAATCTGATTTCTGGACACCTGTAATACTATTGGCTCCTGCTTAGGTACATGATGGTACTATGCTGTAGATAGACGGGATGAAGAAGTTACAATCAGCTACAATCACATACAGAGAGATGAGGGAGGTTGCACAGAAAGTTTAATACTAAAACATTGGGGGACAATGACTAAAGCTGAATCTAAAAGGAAATAAAGTCCATCTGAGTTGGAAGAGACAGGCTTAGGGACAGTTAGATTAGATCCTATATCCTATCGCTGTTTCCCATCCCATTACATGATAATGAATTGTTATTATATAATATTTACACCATGGACATTTCACAGGTTCCAAGAGACGTTTGCAGATCTGAGGATTTTCCCATGGACTTTACATCCCTGAGTTCCAAATAAAATGATGAGTTGAATGAATAGGGGATCCATTTGAGGGGAATTATGTACAATATGTTCACACAGAATTATAGTGACACAACAAATGAAATGTAACCTGTCAGTCACACTGACTTGTAAGGTAATTTGGGAAAGGACTGAGCCGCCTTTTAACATATGTTCTTGCCTTTTATAGATACTTGGGGGGTAGGGACATACTGACACCCGGCATATACTCTGGGGCACAAGCCTCTCTCTCTTCCTGTCACAACCTCAGGGCCGTGAGTTCCCAGACATAGGGCAGGACCCAAAGAGCAAACAGTTGGTATCACAGGATGAGGCGTTTATTGGAGAAATGGCAAGTAGCCATCAGCAGGTTCCCATAAGCCAGTAGGTGGTAGCCAGCCTGCACTCTTGTTCCTTAGGGAATAGGGAAATACACACAGTTGGGGGGAATCTTCTTGCCCCAGCTAAGGTAGATTCCAGGGAACACAGGGGAGGGGGTCCTGCCGTAGCTAAGGTTACACCCCAGACAAGAGGCTCCTTGGAACTCTTGGCAGCCACCTTTGTAGCCAGAAAGGGAACAGCCCCTGTCGTAAAACCAAAACAGGATTTGGCTCCTTCTGCCAACCCAAAGGCAGCTTCCAGAGGGGCCAATCATAGCTAATCCCACTGGGCCTATGGGAAGCCACCTAGTGAGCATGCCCAGTTCAGTCTTTTGCATTTACTAGACAGAGCACTGCTCTCACAAGGGGTAACTATGTGTATTGTGTCACTATGGGGTCTGGCTCTGTGTGCCCTCACAATAGGGGCAATTACATGGGGAGGGCCAGACAGAGCCGGCTGGATACACACAATACACACCTAGATGAGATTAACCTACACAATGCATCTGCTACAACAGGTAGGAGGGGGGCAGGGGGTACATTTCAGCATAAACAGAAATATATAATAGTTTCATCCAACTTATACAGTTTGTTATGTCACATTTCTCCCCCTTCCCAAATAGTGAGCCTGCTGGGGGCCTACACAGGTTCCCAGCAGCCTCACTAGCCAATTCCCATAAAGCAAAAGTCTTTAGTTCCTTGGGGGGGGCAGATTGGCAAAACAGGAATAACAAGATGAGGTGTAAACAGAACCCACAGGATCTAAGAGGGATATTTCAGGGCGGCCGTCATTAACCCTCTCTCCTCCATATGGGCGACCCTGTAATGTCACAGTTCTGGCCTCCAGGACAATAAAGGGGCCTTCCAGGGAGAAGGGAACAATCCCAGGTGGTACAGTCTGTATTCCCCCCCAAGCAGTCAGGCCAAGGTGTCTCATTTTCAAGTGACCCCAATGACCAGTGGACCCCAAAGAGTATTACCAAAGTTTTTACCCCCCTGCTTTTCCTTTAATTCTAAGTTCCACCCAACCTCTCTCAAGGCCCCGGTCCCTGTAACATTACACAATGGGGGACCCCTCCATCTGGGAGATATTGTAGGGACAGCACGGGGACTCACCAGTGTTTTATTTCTCTGTGGGGTAATTCTCTGGCCTTGTTGTCTGCCAGAGGGGGTTTCCGGAACAACTGCCCTGGTTACACGTTGTGCTTTTGGGGTGCCCCTTACTCCATTCCCAGAACTGACTGCTCTGATAGACATTGGGGAATCCTGAGCAATGCTTTCCTCTTGGTCCTGTTCCTGGGCCTCTCCAGCCAGCAACAACTCAGGTAGTGGGGAATCCTCATCTCTTCCCTCCTTGGAGATTTTTTCAAACTGAGCAGCTCCAGGCTCCACACAATTAGGGATTTGGCTTGGGGAGGCCTCAGCCTCTGCCAAGCCTTTAAAGTGGCAGCACCCACTCTCCGGTTCTGCCAGCCCAGGGGCAACACAACCACTGGACTCTAAACAAACAGTGTTTTCATTTGGGGAGGCCTCAGCCTCTGCCAAGCCTTTAAAATGGCAGCACCCACTCTCCGGTTCTACCAGCCCAGGGGCAACGCAACCACTGAACTCCGTACAAACAGGGATTTGACTTGGGGACCAAAATAAAGTTGTTTGGGAAGCTTCTTGTTCCTCCCCCACCCCGGCACTGACTGTACTGGGGGGTAAGTGAAAGTCTTTTGGACCTACAGTACCAAGACATGGCTGTGCCTGCTGAAAACCCCAAAAAGATGGTGCACATACCCTCAGTGCTTCCTTGCGTTGGTTTTCCAATTCCTGGATACTCCCATACTCTTTTATCAATTCCAGTTCCTGATACACCAGGTCAGCAAGCCAGTCCCTCCGTTCCTCTGTATCATTCATTCCTATATAAAAGAAGCGCTGTGCATAGAGGGTATGGAATTCCCCCTCTGGGTTACCCACAAAGGTGCTATAGTCACAGAAATTCAGCCTCTCCCATTGGCCGTGCCATTCCGCCAAGCTACAGGGAAGCGGGAGCACTGTATAGGGACTGTGCCAATATCTCCCCCCTGGTTGGTGCATGGTGCGCTGCAGAACATAGTACCCATCCTCCAGGTCTGCCTCTCCTGCCACTAACTGCCCTACTCCATATGCCAGACCCTCATCCCCAGATAGTCCCAGTGACTCACATCTCAGCCAGAACAGGGTCCTCTCTCTGGGATCAGTAGGGATCTCTGGAGTCCAGGAGTAATCCATGCAAGCGAAGAGATCCAATGGGTCAGCGTAGAATCCAGGTGGGGTGCTCATGGTGCCTTTTGGGTCCTGGGATCCTATCCCACTGCTGCCACCAAATTATGTCACAACCTCAGGGCCGTGAGTTCCCAGACATAGGGCAGGACCCAAAGAGCAAACAGTTGGTATCACAGGATGAGGCGTTTATTGGAGAAATGGCAAGTAGCCATCAGCAGGTTCCCATAAGCCAGTAGGTGGTAGCCAGCCTGCACTCTTGTTCCTTAGGGAATAGGGAAATACACACAGTTGGGGGGAATCTTCTTGCCCCAGCTAAGGTAGATTCCAGGGGAACACAGGGGAGGGGGTCCTGCCGTAGCTAAGGTTACACCCCAGACAAAAGGCTCCTTGGAACTCTTGGCAGCCACCTTTGTAGCCAGAAAGGGAGCAGCCCCTGTCGTAAAACCAAAACAGGATTTGGCTCCTTCTGCCAACCCAAAGGCAGCTTCCAGAGGGGCCAATCATAGCTAATCCCACTGGGCCTATGGGAAGCCACCTAGTGAGCATGCCCAGTTCAGTCTTTTGCATTTACTAGACAGAGCACTGCTCTCACAAGGGGTAACTATGTGTATTGTGTCACTATGGGGTCTGGCTCTGTGTGCCCTCACAATAGGGGCAATTACATGGGGAGGGCCAGACAGAGCCGGCTGGCTACACACAATACACACCTAGATGAGATTAACCTACACAATGCATTTGCAATAACAGGTAGGAGGGGGGCAGGGGGTACATCTCAGCATAAACAGAAATATATTATAGTTTCATCCAATTTATACAGTTTGTTATGTCACACTTCCCTTGAGAGACAGACAGGTCTCTCTCCCTGAGAGATGGGCACACACCCAGGCACACACACACACACACACACACACACACACCCAGGCACACACACACATATGAAACATACACACATATCACATATACTCAAACATTATATTCATATGCATTAATTGTACAGATTACTCCTGTGAGCTACAAGGGTATGTGTGACTGGCTGTTTGTACTTTGCATATAATTTGTAACTCCACACAATAAAGATATGTTGTTATCACCTTGGTGAGTGGTACTTTGACCATAATACTTACACAAAATTTTATAATAAATACTGATATTCTACACCATGTCCTTGTGCTTGTTGGTCAGTCTGTATGAAGAAACATCCCCCCAAACAGTCTTTGCTGTGACAGATAGCAGATCCCATACCTGTAATGCCTCCTGGGAAAAACATATCTGTATAAAATATCACAGATTCAGGAGCCCATCGGCCGTTCCTATGTGTGTATGTGCCGGCAGCACCAAAATCATCTTATTCCAGTACCAACTTCTGACACTCCCTGCCCGGCTGTTTGGCGCCCCTAAGGTTCCCGGGTTATGTTTCCATCCATGTTTTTACATTTTCCACACTCAGTTGCGCTACTGAACAAACTGCACTGTGCTGGTACCTTGGGGATTTATTTGTGCCACAAGCAGGGCAACGTTTCAGCCTCTACCAGCCCTTTATCAAGCCTAACACACTGTGTAACAATCACACGTAAATAAGCATGTAAGGGGCATATTGAGGGTTTTTGCTGACAGGGCTGCAGTAAGTGCTCTCACTTGTATTTCTGCTTTATATTAGAATCTCTTTATCTTAGAAAATCGTTATTTGCCATTTTGCACAAATAGAACTGGAGTGGAAGTAAAGCAGTTCCCCCAGTGTCATAGTAACATAGTAACATAGTAAGTTGGGTTGAAAAAAGACATATGTCCATCAATGTCGCCCAATCGCCTCAGACTGCTGCCCTATCTGCTACCCCTCCTGTCTCTCCTGCTCTCATATAATGACGGTTTGTGAGGTAAAATGCATTCAAAATGGGGTTTTCCTGCATCGTGACACAGAGGGGGGTATAATGTTACTGAATATGAATGTTATGCAGAATGCTTTAAATAAGCCGGTTATGTATAACATTAGCATTGTCCCCCCCGGGGGCATCAGGGCTCCAACCAACAGTAACAGTTTTCTCAATAAACTGATTTTTCTTCATAAAAAAACACTCAAAATATCAAGACATTTTTTTTTTTACATATTAAACCCAAAAGTTTGGTCACATGATACAAATAAGTGAAAGTCTGGCCTGTAGGTTACTGCCCACTCTGTGCTGCTACAAACTATATATAATAACTCTGATTCCAAAAAATTGTGTAATGAGCACAAAGTGTGGGCAAAAATAATTGTGTTCATTTAATTAATGTATTCACACACGATTAATAAAGTTTGAGGAAGTGAATTTTTTTCCTGCATATTTAAAATTCCTATGACTTATAATATCCCTATATATTACAATAGGGGGCACTTTATTCACTGTATATTATAAGGAACTCCTCGGGGGCTTATAATATCCCTATATGTTACAATAGGGGGCACTTTATTCACTGTATATTATAAGGAACTCCTCGGTGACTTATAATATCCCTATATATTACAATAGGGGGCACTTTATTCACTGTATATTATAAGGAACTCCTCGGGGGCTTATAATATCCCTATATGTTACAATAGGGGGCACTTTATTCACTGTATATTATAAGGAACTCCTCGGGGGCTTATAATATCCCTATATATTACAATAGGGGGCACTTTATTCACTGTATATTATAAGGAACTCCTCTGTGCCTTATAATATCCCTATATGTTACAATAGGGGGCACTTTATTCACTATATATTATAAGGAACTCCTCGGGGGCTTATAATATCCCTATATGTTACAATAGGGGGCACTTTATTCACTATATATTATAAGGAACTCCTCGGGGGCTTATAATATCCCTATATGTTACAATAGGGGGCACTTTATTCACTGTATATTATAAGGAACCCCTCGGGGGCTTATAATATCCCTATATGTTACAATAGGGGGCACTTTATTCACTATATATTATAAGGAACTCCTCGGGGACTTATAATATCCCTATATGTTACAATAGGGGGTACTTTATTCACTATATATTATAAGGAACTCCTCGGGGGCTTATAATATCCCTATATGTTACAATAGGGGGCACTTTATTCACTATATATTATAAGGAACTCCTCAGGGACTTATAATATCCCTATATGTTACAATAGGGGGCACTTTATTCACTATATATTATAAGGAACTCCTCGGGGGCTTATAATATCCCTATATGTTACAATAGGGGGCACTTTATTCACTATATATAATAAGGAACTCCTCAGGGACTTATAATATCCCTATATGTTACAATAGGGGGTACTTTATTCACTATATATTATAAGGAACTCCTCTGGGACTTATAATATCCCTATATGTTACAATAGGGGGCACTTTATTCACTATATATTATAAGGAACTCCTCGGGGACTTATAATATCCCTATATGTTACAATAGGGGGTACTTTATTCACTATATATTATAAGGAACTCCTCGGGGGCTTATAATATCCCTATATGTTACAATAGGCCCCCTATTGTAACATATAGGGATATTATAAGCCCCCGAGGTACTTTATTCACTATATATTATAAGGAACTCCTCGGGGACTTATAATATCCCTATATGTTACAATAGGGGGCACTTTATTCACTATATATTATAAGGAACCCCTCGGGGGCTTATAATATCCCTATATGTTACAATAGGGGGCACTTTATTCACTATATATTATAAGGAACTCCTCGGGGACTTATAATATCCCTATATGTTACAATAGGGGGCACTTTATTCACTATATATTATAAGGAACCCCTCGGGGGCTTATAATATCCCTATATGTTACAATAGGGGGTACTTTATTCACTATATATTATAAGGAACTCCTCGGGGGCTTATAATATCCCTATATGTTACAATAGGGGGCACTTTATTCACTATATATTATAAGGAACTCCTCGGGGGCTTATAATATCCCTATATGTTACAATAGGGGGTACTTTATTCACTATATATTATAAGGAACTCCTCGGGGACTTATAATATCCCTATATGTTACAATAGGGGGCACTTTATTCACTATATATTATAAGGAACTCCTCGGGGACTTATAATATCCCTATATGTTACAATAGGGGGCACTTTATTCACTATATATTATAAGGAACTCCTCGGGGGCTTATAATATCCCTATATGTTACAATAGGGGGCACTTTATTCACTATATATAATAAGGAACTCCTCAGGGACTTATAATATCCCTATATGTTACAATAGGGGGTACTTTATTCACTATATATTATAAGGAACTCCTCTGTGACTTATAATATCCCTATATGTTACAATAGGGGGCACTTTATTCTCTATATATTATAAGGAACTCCTCGGGGGCTTATAATATCGCTATATGTTACAATAGGGGGCACTATACTTGGGCTGTTGCTGTTCTCCCTTTACACGATGTCTTTGGGAGATCTTATCCGTTCATTTGGCTTTAAATCCCATCTGTATGCTGATGATATCCAAATTTATCTGTCGACCCCTTCATTAACAGCTGAAACTGAGACTCAAATCTCCCTGGCATGTTTATAGCACAGAGACACATTACACAGGAGACATGTAGAGCAGGCAGTAACATGATGGGGCGCACAGTCAGTACAGTAGATCCCAGGTTCACCCTGCTCAGGGGCAGTAGGGCAGAAACTCTCCACTCAAATCTCTAACTGCCTCCTGGCTATCTCTAATTGGATGAACCAACGCCACCTTAAACTGAACCTAACAAAAACTGAACTAATGATCTTTCCGCCTAAGCCTTGTCCTACCCCCCCCCCTTTTCTATCTCTATTGATGGCACCCTCATCAACCCTGTCGATTCGGCACGTTGTTTGGGGGGGATCTTTGACTCCAGTCTCTCCTTTTCTAACCACATTAACACCACTATCAAAACCTGTCACTTTTTCTTATGCAATATTGCCAAAATCCGTCCCTTTCTCTCTACTGTAACAGCTAGGCTGCTCATGCATGCCCTCATCCTATCCCGACTGGGCTACTGTAACCTGCTGCTAACCGGCCTCCCTAACTCCCATCTTTCCCCCCTACAGTCTATATTAAATACTGCTGCCAGAATTCTCCTCCTCTCATCCAGGAGAGTTCAGGCCCTTCCCCTGCTAAAGTCCTTATCGTGGCTCCCTATTAAAGTGGACCTGTCACCCAGACATAAAAAGCTGTATAATAAAAGTCCTTTTCAAATTAAACATGAAACCCAAATTAATTTTTTTATTACCACATCCAAATCCATTATAAAAGCATTTTAAAATCCCAGCTGTCAATCATATAATGCCTGCCCCGCCTCTATGCCTTAGGCATAGAGGTTGGGCAGACAGTTACTTTCACTTTCAATTCAGAACTTCTTAGATGTCGCTGCCCTCCTCCCATTCCCCCTCCCTCCTCACCATCTAATTGTGTAACCAGTGCATGGACATGGGCATTAGGTCCCCCCATACTGGCACAGAAACAAGATTTTGGCAGGATGCAGTGCCTGCTTTGATAACAGTGTCCACAAAATGGCACCTGCCTGCTTGCTGCAACTGTGAATTCCAAGGCTGAAGAAAATAAGATTAAAATAATATATATAGTGTAAGTAAAGTTTATTTTGCTTGCCAAACACAATATGAAATTATTTCTTAAGGTGACAGGTCCGCTTTAAATAAAGAATATCCTACAAACTCCTTCTCTTAACCTTCCGTCCATTCCTCTGCTCCTCACTACATCTCTTCCCTTGTGTCTCCGTACGTTCCTGGCCGACTCCTCTGCTCCTCACTACATCTCTTCCCTTGTGTCTCCGTACGTTCCTGGCCGACTCCTCTGCTCCTCACTACATCTCTTCCCTTGTGTCTCCGTACGTTCCTGGCCGACTCCTCTGCTCCTCACTCCATCCCTTCCCTTGTATCTCTGTACGTTCCTGGCCGACTCCTCTGCTCCTCACTACATCCCTTCCCTTGTATCTCTGTACGTTCCTGGCCGACTCCTCTGCTCCTCACTACATCTCTTCCCTTGTGTCTCTGTACGTTCCTGGCCGACTCCTCTGCTCCTCACTCCATCCCTTCCCTTGTATCTCTGTACGTTCCTGGCCGACTCCTCTGCTCCTCACTACATCTCTTCCCTTGTGTCTCTGTACATTCCTGCCCTGCTGCCCCTCACATTTGGAATGCCCCCCTGATTTCCTCCGGAGAGAATCCTCCCTCAGTCTTTTTAAAAATAAACTAAAAGACTCCCTTTTGGAGCACTCGCCCAGCACCTGATCTGGGAACTGGCACTTAGATTGTAATGACACCCACTGTGACCTACAGCACTTATATTTGCCTATTTGTGTCTGTTAGTTACCCTCCCATATAGATTGTAAGCTCTACGGGGCAGGGACCTCCATCCTCTTGTGTCTTTGACTCTTAACTTATTGCAACTGTATCTTGTATTTATTTGTATTTATTGTTATACTTTGTATTTATCTATTATCTTATTAACCCCCTGTTTGTATTACTGTATCCTACTGTACAGCGCTGGGTACATAAGTAGCGCTTTATAAATAAAAATATACATACATACATACATATATATCTTCCCCTAGTGGTATGGGCTGTTATTGCACTAACTAATGATTCTTATCCAGATATCAACATCATCATCGTTATCATCATCATCAGGAGCAGCAGCAGGACTATCCCCATCATCATCATCATCATCATCATCATCATTACCATCAGGAAGCCAATATACCCAGAATGCAGCATGGAGGGGCTCAGTGAAGGAGGCAGAGAAGGTGTGTAAGTGCCTGATTGGCTCACTCAGCTCATAAAAGGACAGACGTCCGGCCTCATAGTCCAATGAGATCCTGATTCTGTTTCTCCTGCAGGAAGGTTTGAGCTGTAAGAATGTCCATTCTGTGCCATGTCTCACTGAATATCTGTCCTTATACATATCTAAACACCAGGATTTGTTGTTTTCCCCAATCTCTCCATCTCTCTCTATACTGGGATAGGCCACGCCTACCCGCCACACACCTGACTCACTGACCTCCATTTCCCAGTAATGTCGCCCTGAGGGGAAACTCCTGGTGCTTAAAGTCTGAGGAACCTGAAATCTCTCTGGGGTTTGTGGGTAACTCTCACCCCTTAATGAGAAGGAAATAGTTTTCCTGTCCTCTGATATAAACAGATATTTCCCAGCCGTGTTTATATCCAGTACCAGGTCTGTAGCCTCCTGCCCAGGGAACTGCCATCCCTTTACCCCAGTCACAATCTGCTCCAACCCTGTGAGTAATGTCTCTGAGATCCGACCCACATCCAGATCCCCTACAGCCGGGGCATTTATATCCTCCATCTTTCTGCGCTTTCTGTCCCCCCCTTCAGCCTCATAAAATTCAGCCCCATCAGGTTCCCGTGCCTGTAGGACAGTGAGTGGACCTGCCATGTTGCACAGCTCCTCAATGTGACAGATCTTCCTGGACAGCTCGTCCTTCTTTATCTCCAGCTGATGGATCAGATCATGGAGTTTGAGGGAAACCTTCTCTTGTTCCCTGGAGATGTCCCTCAGGAGTCGCTTCTCTAGGGCTTCCAGCCATTTCCTGATGTCCCTAAACAGGGCAGTGACTCTCTCTGTCTCTCCGGCTGCTTTGCCTGCCCCTTCCCTCCTGCGCTCCTGTAGCTTCTGGGCCTCTCTCTCAGTCTCCTCTCTCTCGGGGCTCAGTTCCAGCAGAACTTCCCTCAGTTTCTCTTTCTTCTTCTCAGAGGCCTCATTCAGTGGCTCCACCCTGTGGCCCCTGTGCTCCCCCACCCTGTAGCACCAGGCACAGATACAGACTCCATCCCGGGGGCAGTAATAATCCAGCAGCAGCTCTGGGTGCTTGGGGCAGTATCTGTCCCTCTGGGAGGGGGTGGGGGCAGTTAATTCATGTTCTGCACAGTTGCCGTGCTCCCTGGCATGTTTATAGCACAGAGACACATTACACAGGAGACATGTAGAGCAGGCAGTAACATGATGGGGCGCACAGTCAGTACAGTAGATCCCAGGTTCACCCTGCTCAGGGGCAGTAGGGCAGAAACTCTCCACTATGCTGCTCAGTGCCAGGTTCCTGCTCAGTTCCGGGCGACTCCTGTATCTGTGTCTGCATTCCGGGCAGGACGGACTCTCCCCCTGCTCTTCCCAGGTTCTCCCAATACAGACCCGGCAGTAGGTATGGCCACAGGGCAGGGTTACAGGGTCTCTATAAATCCCCAAGCACACAGAGCAACTCAGTTTGTCTCTCAGATCAGCAGCCGCCATGATTGGGAGCAGAATGAGCTGGGGGTAGGAATTGAGTCCAATTTATCTCAGGTTCCTTGTCTTATCAGTTGGCTTATCACATGGCTGCATCATATAAGTGATTCACCTGTTGCCAATCCCTGCTCTAATCCCTGTAGGGAAAGGCTGGCGGGGGTGCTGGGAGTTGTAGTAGAGTAACAGGGAGTTCTATTTGCAGTAAGGTTAGGGCAAGGCTGGCAATACAGACTGGGGTCCCTGGGCTCAGTACAGCCTCAACTCTTTAGGCCCGTGGCACACAGGGCATATTCTCCACTGGCTGAAAAGCCCTGACCATTCCCATGGAGTCTATCATTTATTTGTGTGGAATTCTCTTATCACTGGGAAATTTGAGCATTTTCCGGTTGAAAGGATGGCAGACTGATGGGATATTATAAGTCACTGAGGGGTTCCATGGCCATATAAAGGTTATTTGTGGCTCCTGTATATTATATAGTGAATAAAGTACCCCCTATTGTAACATATAGGGATATTATAAGCCCCCGAGGAGTTCCTTATAATATATAGTGAATAAAGTACCCCCTATTGTAACATATAGGGATATTATAAGCCCCCGAGGAGTTCCTTATAATATATAGTGAATGAAGTACCCCCTATTGTAACATATAGGGATATTATAAGTCACAGAGGAGTTCCTTATAATATATAGTGAATAAAGTACCCCCTATTGTAACATATAGGGATATTATAAGCCCCCGAGGAGTTCCTTATAATATATAGTGAATAAAGTACCCCCTATTGTAACATATAGGGATATTATAAGCCCCCGAGGGGTTCCTTATAATATATAGTGAATAAAGTGCCCCCTATTGTAACATATAGGGATATTATAAGCCCCCGAGGAGTTCCTTATAATATATAGTGAATAAAGTGCCCCCTATTGTAACATATAGGGATATTATAAGGCACAGAGGGGTTCCTTATAATATATAGTGAATAAAGTACCCCCTATTGTAACATATAGGGATATTATAAGCCCCCGAGGAGTTCCTTATAATATATAGTGAATAAAGTGCCCCCTATTGTAACATATAGGGATATTATAAGGCACAGAGGGGTTCCTTATAATATATAGTGAATAAAGTACCCCCTTTTGTAAAATATAAGGATATTATAGTCACTAAGGAGTTCCATGGCCATATAAAGGTATGAGTGCTTTTATACGGGTCATGGAACTCCGAGGTGACTTATAATAACTGCCATAATAATAATAGCTTTAAAGTAATTAAAGCATAAGTACTGTTGCCCTGCACTGGTAAAAGTTGTGTGTTTGCCTCAGAAAGACTACTGTGGTTTATATAAACAAAGCTGCTGTGTAGCCACAGGGGCAGCCATTAAAAAATGCTTACTGCCCTCACATTCAGCTGTGAAACAGTTAATGCATTTGGGGCCGACTTTTACCCACATAACTCTGTTTCTGGGTGGTTTTTATTGGCTTTTTACAGCGTTGGAGCCAAACAGGGAAAGGGATTCCACACCTGTTGCAATGAAAGATGTGTTAGTTTCCCTTTCAGTTTGCCCGATACTGGGCCTGGTGCCTGTTAGAGCCCGGGGCTCTCCTGCACTAACACCTATGGGTCCCGACCTCCCTGCGTAGATTCAACTGCACTTCTGTAATCCCTGTTGCCCCACACAGCTGAACTGCCTTATCTAGAGCTTTAGCTAAAGCTGGCCGGACACGCACCAATATAAATCAGGCAAAATGTTGTTTCCAATCATTTTCATACCATAGCAACCGGTCAGGTTAGAAATTTCACTTATGGCAGGTAGGTTCTGTATAAAGGGACACATAAAATCCCCCAGTGTCCCCTATAAAGACAACTCGAGGTAGGAGATAAAAGTATACAAATGTGCCATATATATAAAGTATAAAAGATAAGTCTAATATGCATCTTACTACCCCACTAGGACCCGACCTGAGAGTGCTGATTGGCTGAGCCCCCACATGCACTTTGCTGGTTGCACGGCTGGAACCACAGACTGACAGTTATAAAAGGGTTTAGTTTGGAGATAAAGTGCCCTCAGCTATTAACCCCTGAGACCATACCTCCCAACATTTGAAAAATGAAAAGAGGGACAAAAAGACTTGGCGCACGAAGCACAGCTAAAATTTTTTGACCACGCCCACTTTGTGCCCACACCCCAATTACCACACCCCATTTTTAAAATTCATTTTTAAAATAGTTAAAATAGTGCCCGCGATGGCCCAATAGACAGCACCCCCATACACAGTGCCCCCCATACACAGTGCCCCATTTGCCCCCATAGACAGTACCCCCCCATAGATAGTACCCCCATAGACCATGCCCTCAATTGCCCCACAGACAGTAGCCCCCATACACAGTGCCCCCATAGAAAGTACCCTCCATACACAATGCCCTCATAGAAAGTGCCCCCAATTGCCCCCATACACAGTGCCCCCCATACACAGTTCCCCCCATACACAGTGCCCCCATACACAGAGCCCCCCATACACAGAACCCCCCATACACAGTGCCCCCATACACAGTAGCCCTCCAATTGCCCCCATATAGAGTACCTCCAATAGAAAATTCCCCCCATACATAGTGCCTCCCATACACAGAACCCCCCATACACAGTGCCCCCATACACAGTAGCCCCCCAATTGCCCCCATAGAGAGTACCTCCAATAGAAAATTCCTCCCATACACAAAGCCCCCCATACACAGTAGCCCCCCAATTGCCCCCATAGAGAGTACCTCCAATAGAAAATTCCACCCATACATAGTGCCCCCCATAGACTTCTTGTGGCTCCTGCTCCTTATGCGGCTCCTTCTACGGCGGCAACAGGACCTTTTATAAGGTTGCGCAACCTTATAAAAGGGCCTGTTGCCGCTGTACGAGGAGCCGCATAAGGAGCAGGAGCCACAAGAAGAGACAGAGTCGGAGCGCACGGCTGCAGCCAGCGCATCCCGCTGGCCTGGATAGTTTAACGAATGTTCTGCATTTCTGTAATGCGGGACATTCATTGAACAATCCGGGACAGCGGGATGCGCTGTAAAAACTGGGACTGTCCCGCGAAAAGCGGGGGGGGGGGGTATGCCTGAGACGCGATTTATCAAAGGGTGAAGTTTACTATTTGTTCCCCTTTTTGCCAAAATCTATTTCGCCAGGTCCTGACTTGGGAATTGATGCAGCTAGATCCGCAAAGTGACTGTGTCAGTGAGATGAAATCCCGCTATTCCTACATAAATGTCATTTCTGGTGTCAAATCGCATGCGTTTTTTCATATCATCCATATAGGATTAAACTATCCAGCAATGATTAGCGCATACAGTAACAAATGCCTCTGGGAGCCCTAGAGAATGGAGTCCTTGGGGAGGTGCCCAGGCAGAGGGAGGAGCTTTCTCTTCCATTCAATGAACTGATCAACCAACTAGAATTTAAGAAGGACGAGCTGAGACCTGATTGATATGGGTAACGCTGCTAAACCCCACTCCTGGCTTTGAGCTTAGGCGCAGAAAAGGCCTTTAATTGGCTGAACTGGACGTACATGATTACAATACTAGACTCGATGGGACTCAAGGGACCCCTCCGCAAAGCTATCTCAGCCTTATTCTCTCACCCAACTGCAGCAGTAAAACTTTCACAACCCATAAAAATAGCAAATGGCACAAGGCAAGGCTGCCCCCTATCCCCCCTAAGGTATGCCCTTACAATAGAACCCCTAGTGATTGCAATCAGAAACTCTCCAGACATAATGGGAATTGAATATAAGGAAAAGGAATATAAGATGTCTCTCTTCGCAGACGACATACTGTTAACTCTAATGCGACCTCTAACCCCCACCCTAATCCACATACACTATAGATAAATACAGCAAACTATCCAATCACAAAGTTAATTAATACAAATCAGAAGCATTGCCAGTCAGTCTGCCCCAGGCACAGATAAAGCTACTTTAATTATAACTTGTAAAAGGTTTCTATTAAATACTTGGGCATATGTCTCACTCCCAACTACACTTCTCTATACACAGAAAATGCCGCTCCCCTTATAGCCAAGACACTCAAAGACCTAGATAAATGGGATCCCTACACACAGATGCTCACCCTCCCCAGGCTTCTCTATTGCTTTGCAACATTGCCGGTACAAGTTCCTCTCCCCGTACCTAAAATGATACAAAAGAGAATGACAAAATTTATTTGGGGCTCCCAAACAAACAGAATTACCCAGGAAATTCTAAGCTCCCCCACCTCATGCGGGGGCCTGGGTGCCCCTGATATACATAAGTACTATCTAGCAGCCCACCTACGCCCAGCTGTGGCATGGTCAGATAGAGTACAGTGTGGGAAATGGGTGACTCTGGAAAATGATAATGTACAGCCTCCTTGCCAAGGAATACATATATACCCTCTGACATAAAAGGAAAGCTCCTTAACTCCCCATTTGACACCATTTGTATTACCCGAACCTCCAGAAGAGGTCTCATTTCCAGTATATACAATTTGCTTAATACCCCCTCTGAGGGGGGGCTTTGTCAAATATAGCTACATAATGGGAACGAACCATAGAAAGAGAACTACCACTCCCCATATGGACTAAGATATGAGATAACCTCAGCCTGTGTTATACATAAGGAAACAAACTACAAAATTCTAATGCACTGGTATATGACTCCTGTAAGACTTCACGCTATATAATGCACAGAAATGTCCTAATGTTCTATTTCTACATATTGATAATGGGTGAGTGCAGAGGATTTTTTGCGGTTGTTTATATGTATTTTGTAGTCACAGCCTCATTGCACCCCCGCCTAATGGTTTACAATTTAGTGGTTGAGCACAACTTTCCCTTTTTCTTGTGTTATTGTTTATACAGGAGCAGTGGCCAGCTCCATGTTGTAGCCCCCACTATTCCCAGCTACAGTCAGGTGATCCCAATGGAGCCAATAAAAGGGCAACCATATGGGAGTTTTAACCTTATAAGCAAGCATGTTGCAGGTGAAACTTAGTCCCTTTGCTCAGTACTAAACTTAAATTACTTATATAGGTCAGTCAGTGTAGGACTGGCCAGAAGGGATGACTCTGATCTAGTTGGCCAGCTTGAAGTATATTGCAATGTACGGACAAACAATCCCTCTTTTGAGGTGGGGGGGAAGGCTTTTTTTTAGTAGCTGAATGCACAGAAATGTCCTAATGTCCTATTTCTACATATTGATAATGGGTGAGTGCAGAGGATTTTTTGCGGTTCTTCACGCTATATACCCGACTACCCCCCCACATGCTGGAGACAGTGTGTAGAAGAAGGCAAAATAGACCCTATATTTTGGAAGTGCCCCGCCATAAGAGACAAGTGGAAAATGGTATTAGCTCTTCTGGAACCACTACTGGGGAGAAGCCTGCACCCCCTAACTTTCCTATTGGGCCTCCCATTCCCAAAGCTTAAAAATCATGTCCAGAAACTGGCTAACTTAATACTAACTGCGGCCAAAAGGCTACTAGCCCGGAACTGGAAAAAAATAACCCCACCAACAAAAACAGAACTAGAAACGGCAATCTGGGACATTGGCTGGATGGAACATATAGCAGCTCTCCACCAATCCCAAACTATGAACTTTAACAAAGTCTGGTTATTATGGGAGTTACTATTTCCATTGGTTGGGCAAACAACTACCACAGGCCCTCCACTCTAAATGGAGATATCTCTAACCAGCCTCAAATCTGCGAGCCTGACTTAAGGTGGCCATACACGTTCAGATGCGCTCGCTTGGCGAGGTGAGCAGATCTTCTCCCGATATCCCCACCTACGGGTGGGTGATATCGGGGGAATTTCAGACTAATTCAGTCATTTGGCCCTGGGGCCAAACGATCGGGTCGCCCCATATTTCTCCTGCTGATCAGAAGCCTCATAGGAAAAAAAACGCTGAGCTGTGTAAAGAAAGTTCCCATAATGCCTCGCTCCTGCACCAAGACCAAGACCCCTGTACATGCTGTTAGTAAGACTATGAGTCAGCTTCCTGCTGATTGGCTCAGATCCACATTCCTAAGGGGGGGGAGTGAGTTCTTAGCATTCTTGAGGGAGAGGGGAGCAGGAGAGAGGAGAGAGCTGTGTGCCTCTGGCACAGGAAAACAAAGAGACAACAAATCCTGTGTTTCTTTTGATAGAGGACTCAGTGCAGAGTTTCTGTGAGTGCTTATGGCTGTATTTACATAGACCTTTCTGATAAAGCTACTGAGTTTTTACCTTTAAGGGGAGAAGGACTTGGGCCCCAAGTTGTTGGGAACCCCTTAGTGAGTCTTGTCACTTACCTGCTACTTTGGGTCGGTGCTCCTGCCCCAGGCCAGGGTTCTGTTAGCTGAGCAGCTCGCGCCATCTTGCATTCCCCAGGCGCCTAGTGATGGAGGGCTGCAGAGAGGGACAAAACATTACTACTAGAAAGGCACTGTGCAAAGTGCAATAACAGGTGCAGATGTAGAAAGAATTACCCCCACCCGTGCAATGCTACTGTATGGGGGGGGGTAGGGGTTCTCCCGCCGGTGCTGCCTGAATGAGCGCTAATGGGCGTTCCTTTCCCAGACACCTCGGGGCTGATTTACTGAAATTCATTTTTTCTGGCCTTGTAAGTTCTATGAACTCAACATGGTATAAACTCAAATTAAACTCTTTACATTTAACAGTGTTGTATTTTTAAAATGTCAAAACATTCAAGTTTAAATGGACATTCGTTTCCATGAATCCTCTTTGTTTTTCCAGGAAGTGCTCCGGAGGCCATTTTAGGAGCATTGGCGCTCATTCTTGGGTGAAATAGAAAACAATGATGGGATTAACTTCCCCTTGAAACTGGGTGAAACATAAAACAATGAGGGGATTAACTTCCCCTTGAAACTGGGTGAAACATAAAACAATGATGGGATTAACTTCCCCTTGAAACTGGGTGAAATAGAAAACAATGAGGGGATTAACTTCCCCTTGAAACTGGGTGAAATAGAAAACAATGATGGGATTAACTTCCCCTTGAAACTGGGTGAAACATAAAACAATGAGGGGGATTAACTTCCCTTGAACTGGGTGAAACATAAACAATGATGGGATTAACTTCCCCTTGAAACTGGGTGAAATAGAAAACAATGAGGGGATTAACTTCCCCTTGAAACTGGGTGAATATAGAAAACATGATGGGATTAACTTCCCCTTGAAACTGGGTGAAACATAAAACAATGATGGATTACTTCCCCTTGAAACTGGGTGAAATAGAAAACAATGAGGGGATTAACTTCCCCTTGAAACTGGGTGAAACATAAAACAATGATGGGAATTAACTTCCCCTTGAAACTGGGTGAAACATAAAACAAATGATGGGATTAACTTCCCCTTGAAACTGGGTGAAAATAGAAAACAATGAGGGGATTAACTTCCCTTGAAACTGGGTGAAATAGAAACAATGAGGGGATTATACTTCCCCTTGAAACTGGGTGAAATAGAAACAATGAGGGATTAACTTCCCCTTGAAACTGGGTGAAAATAGAAAACAATGATGGGATTAACTTCCCCTTGAAACTGGGTGAAACATAAAACAATGATGGGATTAACTTCCCCTTGAAACTGGGTGAAATAGAAAACAATGAGGGGATTAACTTCCCCTTGAAACTGGGTGAAACATAAAACAATGATGGGATTAACTTCCCCTTGAAACTGGGTGAAACATAAAACAATGATGGGAAACTGGGTGAAATATAAACAATGAGGGATTAACTTCCCCTTGAAACTGGGTGAAACATAAAACAATGATGGGATTAACTTCCCCTTGAAACTGGGTGAAATAGAAAACAATGAGGGGATTAACTTCCCCTTGAAACTGGGTGAAATAGAAAACAATGACGGGATTAACTTCCCCTTGAAACTGGGTGAAACAGAAAACAATGATGGGATTAACTTCCCCTTGAAACTGGGTGAAATAGAAAACAATGACGGGATTAACTTCCCCTTGAAACTGGGTGAAACATAAAACACTGATGGGATTAACTTCCCCTTGAAACTGGGTGAAACATAAAACAATGAGGGGGTTAACTTCCCCTTGAAACTGGGTGAAACATAAAACAATGAGGGGATTAACTTCCCTTGAAACTGGGTGAAACATAAAACAATGAGGGGATTAACTTCCCTTGAAACTGGGTGAAACATAAAACAATGAGGGGATTAACTTCCCCTTGAAACTGGGTGAAACATAAAACAATGACGGGATTAACTTCCCCTTGAAACTGGGTGAAACATAAAACAATGAGGGGATTAACTTCCCCTTGAAACTGGGTGAAACATAAAACAATGAGGGGGTTAACTTCCCCTTGAAACTGGGTGAAACATAAAACAATGATGGGATTAACTTCCCCTTGAAACTGGGTGAAACATAAAACAATGAGGGGATTAACTTCCCCTTGAAACTGGGTGAAACATAAAACAATGAGGGGATTAACTTCCCCTTGAAACTGGGTGAAACAGAAAACAATGAGGGGATTAACTTCCCCTTGAAACTGGGTGAAACATAAAACAATGAGGGGATTAACTTCCCCTTGAAACTGGGTGAAACATAAAACAATGAGGGGGTTAACTTCCCCTTGAAACTGTAAATAAAGACAATGAGGGGATTAACTTCCCCTTGAAACTGGGTGAAATAGAAAACAATGAGGGGATTAACTTCCCCTTGAAACTGGGTGAAATAGAAAACAATGACGGGATTAACTTCCCCTTGAAACTGGGTGAAATAGAAAACAATGATGGGATTAACTTCCCCTTGAAACTGGGTGAAACATAAAACAATGAGGGGATTAACTTCCCCTTGAAACTGGGTGAAACATAAAACAATGAGGGGATTAACTTCCCCTTGAAACTGGGTGAAATAGAAAACAATGAGGGGATTAACTTCCCCTTGAAACTGGGTGAAATAGAAAACAATGAGGGGATTAACTTCCCCTTGAAACTGGGTGAAACATAAAACAATGAGGGGATTAACTTCCCTTGAAACTGGGTGAAATAGAAAGCAATGAGGGGATTAACTTCCCCTTGAAACTGGTGAAATATAAAACAATGAGGGGATTAACTTCCCCTTGAAACTGGGTGAAACATAAACAATGATGGGATTAACTTCCCCTTGAAAACTGGGTGAAATAGAAAGCAATGATGGATTAACTTCCCCTTGAAACTGGGTGAAACATAAAACAATGAGGGGATTAACTTCCCCTTGAAACTGGGTGAAACATAAAACATGAGGGGGATTAACTTCCCTTTGAAACTGGGTGAAATAGAAAGCAATGAGGGATTAACTTCCCCTTGAAACTGGGTGAAATAGAAAGCAATTGAGGGGATTAAACTTCCCCTTGAAACTGGGTGAAACATAAAGGCAATGATGGGATTAACTTCCCTTGAAACTGGGTGAAACATAAAACATGATGGGGTTAACTTCCCCTTGAAAACTGGGTGAAATAGAAAGCAATGAGGGGATTAACTTCCCCTTGAAACTGGGTGAAACATAAAGCAATGATGGGATTAACTTCCCCTTGAAACTGGGTGAAACATAAAACAATGATGGGATTAACTTCCCCTTGAAACTGGGTGAAATAGAAAGCAATGAGGGGATTAACTTCCCCTTGAAACTGGGTGAAATAGAAAAGCAATGAGGGGATTAACTTCCCCTTGAAACTGGGTGAAACATAAAGCAATGATGGGATTAACTTCCCCTTGAAACTGGGTGAAACATAAAACAATGATGGGAATTAACTTCCCCTTGAAACTGGGTGAAACAGAAAACAATGATGGGATTAACCTTCCCCTTGAAACTGGGTGAAATAGAAAACAATGATGGGATTAACTTCCCCTTGAAAACTGGGTGAAAACATAGAAACCAATGGGAGGGGATTAATTCCCCTTGAAACTGGGTGAAACATAAAACAATGAGGGGAATTAACTTCCCCTTGAAACTGGGTGAAACATAAAAACAATGAGGGGATAACTTCCCCTTGAAACTGGGTGAAACATAAAACAATGGAGGGGATTAACTTCCCCTGAAACTGGGTGAAACTAAAACAATGATGGATTAACTTCCCCTTGAATGGGTGAAATAGAAAGCAATGAGGGGATTAACTTCCCTTGAAACTGGGTGAAATAGAAAGCATGAGGGGATTAACTTCCCCCTTGAAACTGGGTGAAATAGAAGCAATGAGGGATTACTTCCCCTTGAAACTGGGTGAAATAGAAAGCAATGAGGGGATAACTTCCCCTTGAAACTGGGTGATAATAGAAAGCAAGTGAGTGGGATTAACTTCCCTTGAAACTGGGTGAAACATAAAGCAATGATGGGATTTAACTTCCCCTTGAAACTGGGTGAAACATAAAACAAATGATGGGATTAACTTCCCCTTGAAACTGGGTGAAACATAAAACAATGATGGGATTAACTTCCCTTGAAACTGGGTGAACATAAAGCAATGATGGGATTAACTTCCCCTTTGAAACTGGGGTGAACATAAAACAATGATGGATAATTCCCCTTGAAACTGGGTGAAATAGAAAGCAATGATGGGGATTAACTTCCCCTTGAAACTGGGTGAAAATAAACATGATGGGATAACTTCCCCATTGAACTGGGTGAAACATAAAACAATGAGGGATTAACTTCCCCTTGAAACTGGGTGAAACATAAAACAATGAGGGGATTAACTTCCCCTTGAAACTGGGTGAAACATAAAACAATGAGGGGATTAACTTCCCCTTGAAACTGGGTGAAATAGAAAACAATGAGGGGATTAACTTCCCCTTGAAACTGGGTGAAACATAAAACAATGAGGGGATTAACTTCCCCTTGAAACTGGGTGAAATAGAAAGCAATGAGGGGATTAACTTCCCCTTGAAACTGGTTGAAAATAAACAATGAGGGGATTAACTTCCCCTTGAAACTGGGTGAAATAGAAAGCAATGATGGGATTAACTTCCCTTGAAACTGGGTGAAAACATAAAATGCAATGATGGGATTAACTTCCCCTTGAAACTGGGTGAAACATAAAACAATGAGGGGATTAAACTTCCCTTGAAACTGGGTGAACATAGAAAGCAATGAGGGATTAACTTCCCCTTGAAACTGGGTGAAATAGAAAGCAATGAGGGGATTAACTTCCCCTTGAAACTGGGTGAAACATAAAACAATGAGGGGATTAACTTCCCCTTGAAACTGGGTGAAATATAGAAAGCAATGAGGGGATTAACTTCCCCTTGAAACTGGGTGAAATAGAAAGCAATGATGGGATTAACTCCCCTGAAACTGGTGAAACATAAAACAATGAGGGGATTAACTCCCTTGAAACTGGGTGAAACATAAAACAATGAGGGGATTAACTCCCCTTGAAACTGGGTGAAACATAAAACAATGAGGGGATTAACTTCCCCTAAACTGGGTGAAACATAAGAAACGAATGATGGGATTAACTTCCCCTTGAAACTGGGTGAAACATAAAACAATGATGGGATAACTTCCCCTTGAAACTGGGTGAAACATAAAACAATGAGGGGATTAACTTCCCCTTGAAACTGGGTGAAACATAAAACAATGAGGGGATTAACTTCCCTTGAAACTGGGTGAAACAAAAAACAATGAGGGATTAACTTCCCCTTGAAACTGGGTGAAACATAAAACAATGATGGGATTAACTTCCCCTTGAAACTGGGTGAAATAGAAAGCAATGATGGGATTAACTTCCCCTTGAAACTGTGAAACATAAAACAATGATGGGATTAACTCCCCTTGAAACTGGGTGAAACATAAAACAATGAGGGGATTAACTTCCCCTTGAAACTGGGTGAAACATAAAACAATGAGGGGATTAACTTTCCCTTGAAACTGGGTGATATAGGAGAAGCAATGAGGGATTAACTTCCCCTTGAAACTGGGTGAAATAGAAAGCAATGAGGGGATTAACTTCCCCTTGAAACTGGGTGAAATAGAAAGCAATGATGGGATTAACTTCGCCTTGAAACTGGGTGAAAAAGAAAGCAATGATGGATTAACTTCCCTTGAAACTGGGTGAAACATAAAAGCAATGAGGGGATTAACTTCCCTTGAAACTGGGTGAAATAGAAAGCAATGATGGGATTAACTTCCCCTTGAAACTGGGTGATAACATAAAACATGGATTAATCCCCTTGAAACTGGGTGAAACATAAAACAATGAGGGATTAACTTCCCCTTGAAACTGGGTGAAATAGAAAGCAATGAAGGGATTAACTTCCCCTTGAAACTGGGTGAAACATGAAAGGCAATGATGGGATTAACTTCCCCTTGAAACTGGGTGAACAATAAAAGCAATGAGGGGATTAACTTCCCCTTGAAACTGGGTGAAACATAAAACAATGAGGGGATTAACTTCCCCTTGAAACTGGGTGAACATAGAAAGCAATGAGGGGATTAACTTCCCCTTTGAAACTGGGTGAAACATAAAACAATGATGGGATTACTTTCCCCTTGAAACTGGGTGAAACATAAAACAATGAGGGGATTAACTTCCCCTTGAAACTGGGTGAAATAGAAAGCAATGAGGGGATTAACTTCCCTTGAAACTGGGTGAAATAGAAAGCAATGAGGGATTAACTTCCGCCTTGAAACTGGGTGAAACATAAAACAATGATGGGATTAACTTCCCCTGAAACTGGGTGAAACATAAAACAATGAGGGGATTAACTTCCCCTTGAAACTGGGTGAAACAGAAAAGCAATGATGGGATTAACTTCCCCTTGAAACTGGGTGAAACATAAAACAATGAGGGGATTAACTTCCCCTTGAAACTGGGTGAAACATAAAACAATGATGGGATTAACTTCCCCTTGAAACTGGGTGAAACATAAAACAATGAGGGGATTAACTTCCCCTTGAAACTGGGTGAAACATAAAACAATGAGGGGATTAACTTCCCCTTGAAACTGGGTGAAATAGAAAGCAATGAGGGGATTAACTTCCCCTTGAAACTGGGTGAAATAGAAAGCAATGAGGGGATTAACTTCCCCTTGAAACTGGGTGAAATAGAAAGCAATGAGGGGATTAACTTCCCCTTGAAACTGGGTGAAAATAAAAGCAATGAGGGGATTAACTTCCCCTTGAAACTGGGTGAAATAGAAAGCAATGAGGGATTAACTTCCCCTTGAAACTGGGTGAAACATAAAACAATGATGGGATTAACTCCCCTTGAAACTGGGTGAAACATAAAAAACAATGATGGGATTAACTTCCCTTGAAACTGGGTGAAACATAAAACAATGAGGGGATTGAAACTCCCTTGAAACTGGGTGAAACATAAAACAATGAGGGGATTAACTTCCCCTTGAAACTGGGTGAAATAGAAAGCAATGAGGGGATTAACTTCCCCTTGAAACTGGGTGAAACATAAAGCAATGATGGGATTAACTTCCCCTTGAAACTGGGTGAAACATAAAACAATGATGGGATTAACTTCCCCTTGAAACTGGGTGAAACATAAAACAATGATGGGATTAACTTCCCCTTGAAACTGGGTGAAACATAAAACAATGAGGGGATTAACTTCCCCTTGAAACTGGGTGAAACATAAAACAATGATGGAATTAACTTCCCCTTGAAACTGGGTGAAATAGAAAGCAATGAGGGGATTAACTTCCCCTTGAAACTGGGTGAAATAGAAAGCAATGAGGGGATTAACTTCCCCTTGAAACTGGGTGAAATATAAAGCAATGAGGGGATTAACTTCCCCTTGAAACTGGGTGAAATAGAAAGCCAATGATGGGATTAACTTCCCCTTGAAACTGGGTGAAAATAGAAACAATGATGGGATTAACTTCCCTTCGAAACTGGGTGAAATAGAAAGCAATGATGGGATTCAACTCCCTTGAAACTGGGTGAAACATAAAACAATGAGGGGATTAACTTCCCTTGAAACTGGTGAAACATAAAACAATGAGGGGATTAACTTCCCCTTGAAACTGGGTGAAACATAAAACACATGATTTGGATTAACCTTCCCCTGAAACTGGTGAACAATAATACAATGAGTGGATTAATTCCGCTTGAAACTGCGGTGACAACATAAAAAGCGCAATGGATGGTATTAACTCCCTTGAAAACTGGTGAATACGAAAGCCAATGGATGGGAGTAACTCCCCTTGAAACTGGGTAAAACATAAAACAATGATGGGATTCAACTGCTCCCTGGAGACTTGGGTGATAACATAAAGCAAGATGATAACTTCCCCCTTGACCTGGGTGCTAACATAAAAAAATGATGGGATAACTTCCCTTGAAACTGGTAAACAGAAAACAATGTGGGATTAACTTCCTGAAACCTGGTGATTACTAGAAAACAGAGGGATAACTTCCCCTTGAAACTGGGTGAAATAGAAGAACAATGATGGATTACCTTCCCGCTTGAAACTGGTGAAAGAAAACAATGAATGGATTACTACTTCCCTTGAAACTGGGTGAAACATAAAATCAATGATTGGGATAACTTCCCCTTGAAACTGGGTGAAATTAGAAACAATGAAGGACTTAACTTCCCCTGGAAACTGGGTGGAAATAGAAAACAATTGATGTGTGGATTAACTTCCCCTTAAACTGGTGAAAATAGAAAACAACTGAGCGGAATCAATCGCCCTGAAGTACTGTAGCCCAATGCTCAGGTTTGTTTGCTTTTCCCACTAGTCTAAGCCCCCCGTAGGACCCAATTGGGACTGACAGATCCCACACCTTGCCAATGTTTTGTTTGACAATAAAAATTAACTAAATATTAATAAATCACAAATTATGGTGGTTCATTTCGAAAAACTCCAAAAAATTTGAATTTTTCAAGAAACAATATCAGAAAAATTTCATAAATCGAAAAATATAAGAAGTAACATAACATCCACTTCCTGCCCCAAAACCAGCAGCCATCTACAGCCCCGAGAAGCAATAACATAAACATCAACATTTATATATGCCGTTTTTACATAGTAGTTGCTTTGCTTCAGCAGCCTTTTAGTTGGGAATTTCAGCAGCTCTCTGGTTGCTAAGGTCCAAATTACCCTAGCAACCAAACAGTGGTTTTAAGATTTTGAATATGAGACTAGAATATAATTAGGCGATTGTCTGATGAGAAAGATAAGTAATAAACAGTAACAATAAAACTGGAGCCTCACAGAGCACTATGGTTTGGCTGCCGGGGTCAGATATACTGTTACTAGGGCTCAAATTACCTTAGCAACCAGGGAGCTGTCTGAATGAGAGGCAGGTATACTGAATAGGGAGGGCTGAATAGAAAGATAAGGAATAAAAAGTAACAATAACAATAAAACTGGAGCCTCACAGAGCAATAGGGTTTGGCTGCCGGGGTCAGTGACCCCCATGTGACAGCTGCAAATAAAAACACTAATAATTCAAAAACTATAAGAAATAAATAATGAAGACCAATAGAAATGTTGCTCACAAATTGCCATTCTATAACAAAATAAAAGTTAAATTAACGTTGAACCCTTTACCACAGACTTTGGATAATGAGGGATTTTTATGGTTACATTTCGTCTCAGTTGAGTCGCTCACAGTGCGCTAATAATGCCCAGTTTGCCCCCCATTCCCTACACTAACACTGGGGGGCACTATAGCGCTGCTCGCAAACCGCTTCCCTCAGGTCGTCGACTGACAGGGTAGCGCGCAGCATGCCGGGAGTAAATAAAAGGGCGGGATTAGCAGGAGCGGGCGGAAACGCGTTACTTCCGGGTGGTGACGTCAGGGGCGAGGCGCTGATTGGGTTTCCTCTCCCCACGTGGTGTCCTTGTCGGGATCTGAGAGCTGTGGGGTGATGCGAGGCGACCTGTCCGCCGCTTCCCCTTCCGCCCGAGCCCGGCGCAAGCTGACGTGCTTGCGCGGGTGGTTGTGACCACCGCTATCCGTGAGTGCCGCGACCCCCCCGCCGCCCGCACTGTAGTTGTACCCCCCCCACTGTATTTTGTACCCCCCCCCCACTGTATTTACCCCCCCCCTCACTCGTATTGTAAACCCCCCCCACTGTTTGTACCCCCCCCCACTTGTATTGTACCCCCCCCCACTGCTTTGTACCCCCCCCCCATCTGTATTGTAACCCCCCCCCCACTTACATGTAGCCTCCCCCCCCCACTGTATTGTAACCCCCCCCTCCACTGTATGGTACTCCCCCCCCCACTTAGTTGTACCCCCCCCCGCCAACTGTATTGTACCCCTTCCATGTATTGTACCTCCCCCACGTATTGTATCGCGCCTCCGCGCCACGGTATTGTACCCCCCCCCTGTATTGTACCCCCCCCCACTGTATTGTCCCCTATAATCCTCTATTAGACCCCCACTCGTATTAGGATACTCACCAAAATTCCCCTCAGGGACCCCTCCCCCACTGTATTGGTACCCGCTATATTCCCCTCAAGACTCCGCCCACTTGTATGTAGCCCCCATATATCCCTCAGTGGACCTCCCACATGTATTGTGCCCCATATAACCCCCAGGGGAACCCCCCACTTATGTACCCCCCCAACTGTATTGTACCCCATAATATTCCCAGACCCCCACTCGAATGTACGACCCATACTATCTCCGCCTCAGGGACCCCCCAACTGTTTGTCCCCATATAATCCCCTCAGGGACCCCCCACTTATTGTACCCCCCCACTGTATTGTACCCCCCATAATTTCCCAGACCGGCCCATGTAAGTTGTACCCATATAAATCCCCTCAGGGACCCCCCACTGTAATTGTACCCCCATATAAGTCCCCAGGACCCTCACTGTAGTTTACCCCATAGTAATCCTCAGGGACCCTCCCCACTGTAATGTACCCCCCGCACTGTATTGTACCAGCCATATATTTCCCCTCAGGGGACCCCCACTGTATGTTACCGCCCCCCCACTGAATGTACCCCATGCATATTCCCCTCAGGACCCCCCACTGTATTGTAGCCCCCAACTGTATTGTACCCCCCACGATGTAACCCCCATGTATGTCCCCCCCACTAGTAGTTGTACCTCCCCCCCACTTGTATTGTACCACCCGCTCCACTGTATTGTAACCCCCCCTATTGTCCCTCCCCCCACGTATTGTAGCCTCGCACCCCAACTGTATTGTACCGCTCGCCCCCCACTGTATTACCCCCCCCCACTGTATTGTACCCCTCCCTCACTGTAGTGTACCCCCCCCCCACTGTATTGACTCCATATATTCCCCTCAGGACCCCCACTGAGTACCTCCCATATAATCCTCAGGACCCTCACTGTATGTAACCCCCATATATTCCCCTCAGGGACCCCTCACGTATTGGCCCATATTAATCCCTCTCAGGGAGCCCCACCCACTGTATTTCCCAATATAACCCTCAGGACCCCTTCACTGTATTGTACCGCCCCATAATTCCCCTCAGGGCTCCTCACTGTATGTTGCCCCCAATATATCCCCTCAGGACCCCATCACTGTATGTACCCCCGAAATTCCCCTCAAGGACCCCCCCACTCGTAATGTACCCCATAATTCATCCCGGTCAGACCCCCCACTGTATTTGTAACCGCCCCATCATATCCCCTCAGGGACCCCCCCACTGTATGTACCCCCCTGTATTCTGTCCCCCCCACCACTGTATGGTCCCCCCTACTGTATTGTCTCCCCCGTCACTGTATTGTACCCCCACTGTACTTTGTACCGCCGCTCCCGCCATTGTATGTTGTACCCCCCCACTGTACTTTAGCCCCCATATAATCCTCATTATGAGACCCCCCAGCTGGTATTGTAACCACATATTGCCCTCAGGACCCCCACTGTATTGTACCGCCAAAATAGTTCCCGTCGGACCCCCCACTGTTATTGTACCCCCAGTCTATTCCTCCCAAGGACCCCCCCACTGTATTGTCCCCCCTCCCACTGTAAATGAGTACCGCGCATATATTCCCCTCAGGGACCCCCCACGTATTGTCCCGCCAGTATAATTCCCCTCAGGGACCCCTCCCACTGATGTGCCCCCATGAATAATCCCGTCAGGGACCCCATCCTGTATTGTACCCCTAATAATAACCCTCAGGACCTCACTGTATTGACCCATATAATTCCTCGACCCCCCACTGATGTACCCCCCCCCCACTATTGTACCCCATAGTATCCCCAGGACCCCCCACTGTATGGTACCCCCCCACTGTATTGACCCTCCCCCCCCACTGGTATTGTACTCCCCATGATATTCCCTCAGGGACTCCCCTCCAGACTGTCTGTACCCGCCCCCACTTGTAATTGTACCTCCCCCCCCCACTGTCATTGACCCCGCCCCACCGTACTGTCCCCCCCACTGTATTGTACCCCCCCGCCACTGTATTGACCCCCCCTGTATTGATCCTCCCCCCCACGTCATTGTACGCCTCCCCCCACTGTATTTGTACCCCCCCCCCACTGTATTTGTACCCTCCCCCCCACATGTCCCCCCAGCACCTGTATTGTAATCCCTCCCCCACTGCTATTCGTACGCCCCCGCCCACTGTCTTGTAACCGCATAAATCCCCTCAGGGACCCCCCCACTGTATTGTACCCCCATGAGTAATCCTCAGGGCCCCTCGATTTGTATTCGTACTGCCCATATATTCCCCTCAGGGACCTTCACTGTATGGTGCCTCATATAGAGTCCCAGGGGACCGCCGTCACCGTATTGTACCTCTCCATATATCCCCCTCAGGACCCCTCACTGTATTGTGTACCCCCATAGTATCCCGCTCAAGACCCCCACTTGTAATGACCCTCCATATATCCCTCAGGGCCCCCCACTGTATCTGTACCCCCATCATATTCCCCTTCAGGACCCCCCCCACTGTATTGAACCCCATTATATTCCCTCAGGGTCCCCCCACTGTATTGTCCCTCATATATTCCTCAAGGACCCCCCACGTATTGTTACCCCCATATGTATTCCCCTCAGGACCTCCCCACTGTATTGTACCGCCATATATTCCCCGTCAGGCTACCCCACGTATTCGTACCCATGATATTCCCCTCAAGACCCCCCACTTGTATTGACCCCATTATTCCCCAGGGACCCCCACTGTAATTGTAGCCCCATATATTCCCCCAAGGAACCCCCTCACTGTATTTACTGCCCACGATTTTCCCCTCGAGGGTCCACCCCAGCTTGTATTGTACCCCAATAGATCCCTCAGGGACCCCCCCCCTGTATTGTAACCCCATAATCCCCTCAGGGACCGCTCTAGTATTGTTGCCGCCCCCCCCCAGCTGGTATTGTACCCCCAGTAATATTCCCTATGTCCCCCATCTGTATGTAACCCCCCGCATAGTTATTCCCCGGGACCCCCCACGTAATTTGGTTACCCCATGATATCCCCTCAGGGACCGGCCCCCAATCTGTATTGTACCCCCATGGATATCACCCTCAGGGTCCCCCACTGTACTGTGTGACCCCATATATCCCCTACAGGACCCCCATCTGTATTTGTACCCCCATATATTCCCTCTAGGTCCCCCCCACTGTATTGCGTACCCCCATATATTCCCTCTCAGAGTCCCCCACTTATTAACCCCATAATTCCCTCGAGTCCCCGCCATCTGTATGTAACCCCCTAATATTGCCCCTCATGGACCCTTCACTGTTATATGAAGCAGTATTGTACCCCATATCTCAGGGACCCCTCAAACTGTATTGTAGCCGCCATATATTCCCTCTCAGGGACCCCCCCACTCGGTATTGTAGCCGCCATCATATTCCCCTCAAGGGACCCCTCACGTACGAGCCCTCAATATATTCCCCCTCAGGGCCCCCCCACCTGTATTGACCCAATATTCCCCCAGGGACCCCTCACTGGTATTGTACCCCATATATTCCCCTCCAGGGACCCCTCACTGATTGTTACCCCCATATAATCCCCTAGGGACCCCCACTGTATTGTCCCGCATGAATCCCCTCAGGATCCCCACTGTAAGCTTGTACACCCCCAGCGTAATTTTACCCCCATATTAACCCCTCAGGGGACTCCCCCCTGGTATGTACCCCCATAATATTCCCCTCAGGGACCCTCACTGTATTGGTACCTCGGTTCCACCCCGATTTGACCCCCGTCCACCATCCCCTTGCTTTCTACACCTTCCCTTCTCCTTAATTACCGTCCCTGTGTCCCTGCTCCAATTAATCCCCTCAGGGACCCGCCACACTGTATTGTACCCCATATTGAAATTCCTCAGGGCCTCCCCCACTGATGTACTCCCATAATAGATCCCCTCAGGGACCCACCCCACTGTTTTACCCTCATATATCCCTCATGGAAGGGGTCCCCCCGCACTGTATTGTAACCCCATAATCCCTCAGGGACCCTCACATGTATGTACCCATATAATTCCTCGGGACCCCCACTGTAATTGACCCCATAATTGCCTCAAGGGACCCTCTCACGTATTGACCCATATAACCCCTCAGGGACCCCCCCACTGTTATTGTACCCCCATATATTCCTCAGGGACCCCTCACTGTATTGTACCCCCATATAATCCCTCAGGACCCCTCACTGTATTGTACCCCATATAATCCCTCAGGACCCCTCAAGCTGGTATTGTACCCGCATAATAACCCTCAGGACCCTCACTGTATGCTACCCCATATAACCCTCAGGGACCTATGTATTGTAGAGATAACCCCTCAGGGACCCTCCACTGTATGTATCCCCATATAATCCCTCAGGGACCTCACTGTATGTGCCCCATTATTTTGTTGGTGGGTGTTCCCTCAGGCCCGTCACTGATTTGTACCCCCATAAATCCCCTCAGGGCCCTCACTGTATGTACCCCATATAACCCCAGGGACCCCTCACGATTGTAACCCCATATAATGCCAATCAGGACCCCCACATGTATTGACCCCAAAATCCCTCAGGACCCCTCACTGTATTGTAGCCCCAATAACCTCAGGGACCCCGCACGTATTTGTGCCGCACCGACTATAATCCCCTCAGGGACCCCTCACTGTATTGTACCCCTAATCCCTCAGGGACCCCTCACTGTGTTGTACCCCCATATAATCCCTCAGGGACCCCTCACTGTATTGTACCCCCATATAATCCCTCAGGGACCCCTCACTGTATTGTACCCCCATATAATCCCTCAGGGACCCCTCACTGTATTGTACCCCCATATAATCCCTCAGGGACCCCTCACTGTATTGTACCCCCATATAATCCCCCTCAGGGACCCCTCACTGTATTGTGCCCCAATATAATCCCTCAGGGACCCCTCACTGTATTGTACCCCCATATAATCCCCTCAGGGACCCCTCACTGTATTGTACCCCCATATAATCCCCCTCAGGGACCCCCACTGTATTGCTGCCCCCATATAATCCCCTCAGGGACCCCACTGTATTGTGCCCCCATATAATCCCCTCAGGGACCCCCACTGTATTGTACCCCCATATAATCCCCTCAGGGACCCCCACTGTATTGTGCCCCCATATAATCCCCTCAGGGACCCCTCACTGTATTGTACCCCCATATATATTCCCCTCAGGGACCCCCCACTGTATTGTACCCCCATATAATCCCTCAGGGACCCCCACTGTATTGTAGCCCCCAATAATATAATCCCTCAGGGACCCCCCACTGTATTGTACCCCCATATAATCCCTCAGGGACCCCTCACTGTATTGTACCCCCATATAATCCCTCAGGGACCCCTCACTGTATTGTGCCCCCATATAATCCCTCAGGGACCCCTCACTGTATTGTGCCCCCATATAATCCCCTCAGGGACCCCTCACTGTATTGTACCCCCATATAATCCCTCAGGGACCCCTCACTGTATTGTACCCCCATATAATCCCTCAGGGACCCCTCACTGTATTATAATCCCTCAGGGACCCCTCACTGTATTGTACCCCCATATAATCCTCAGGGACCCCTCACTGTATTGTGCCCCCATATAATCCCCTCAAGGAACCCTCACTGTATTGTACCCACATATAATCCCTCAGGGACCCCTCACTGTATTGTACCCCCATATAATCCCTCAGGGACCCCTCACTGTGTTGTACCCCCATATAATCCCCTCAGGGACCCCTCACTGTATTGTACCCCCATATATTCCCTCAGGGACCCCTCACTGTGTTGTACCCCCATATAATCCCCCTCAGGGACCCCTCACTGTATTGTACCCCCATATAATCCCCTCAGGGACCCCCTCACTGTATTGTACCCCCATATATTCCCTCAGGGACCCCTCACTGTATTGTACCCCCATATAATCCCTCAGGACCCCTCACTGTATTGTACCCCCATATAATCCCCTCAGGGACCCTCACTGTATTGTGCCCCAATATAATCCCTCAGGACCCCTCACTGTATTGTACCCCCATATAATCCCCTCAGGGACCCCCTCACTGTATTGTACCCCCATATATCCCCTCAGGACCCCCCACTGTATTGTGCCCCCATATAATCCCCTCAGGGACCCCCACTGTATGTGCCCCCCATATAATCCCCTCAGGGACCCCCACTGTATTGTGCCCCCCATATAATCCCCTCAGGGACCCCCACTGTATTGTGCCCCCATATAATCCCCTCAGGGACCCCTCACTGTATTGTACCCCCATATATATTCCCCTCAGGGACCCCCCCACTGTATTGTACCCCCATATAATCCCTCAGGGACCCCCACTGTATTGTGCCCCATATAATCCCCTCAGGGAACCCCACTGTATTGTGCCCCAATATAATCCCTCAGGGACCCCCACTGTATTGTACCCCCATATATCCCTCAGGGACCCCTCACTGTATTGTACCCCCCATATAATCCCTCAGGGACCCCTCACTGTATTGTGCCCCCCATATAATCCCTCAGGGACCCCTCACTGTATTGTGCCCCCATATAATCCCCCTCAGGGACCCCTCACTGTATTGTACCCCCCATATAATCCCTCAGGGACCCCTCACTGTATTTGTACCCCATATAATCCTCAGGGACCCCTCATGTATTGTACCCCCATATAATCCTCAGGGACCCTCCACTGTATTGTACCCCCATATAATCCCTCAGGGACCCCTCACTGTATGTGCCCCCATATAATCCCTCAGGGACCCCTCACTGTATTGTTACCCACATATAATCCTCAGGGACCCCTCACTGTATTGTACCCCCATATAATCCCCTCAGGGACCCCTCACTGTATTGTACCCCCATATATTCCCCTCAGGGACCCCCCCACTGTATTGTACCCCCATATAATCCCTCAGGGACCCCTCACTGTATTGTGCCCCCATATAATCCCCTCAGGGACCCCTCACTGTATTGTACCCCCATATAATCCCTCAGGGACCCCTCACTGTATTGTACCCCATATAATCCCCTCAGGGACCCTCACTGTATTGTACCCCCATATAATCCCCTCAGGGAACCCCCCCCACTGTATTGTACCCCCATATAATCCCTCCGGGACCCCTCACTGTATTGTGCCCCCATATAATCCCCTCAGGGACCCCTCACTGTATTGTGCCCCCATATAATCCCCCTCAGGGGACCCCTCACTGTATTGTTGCCCCCCATATAATCCCCTCAGGGACCCCTCACTGTATTGTGCCCCCATATAATCCCTCAGGGACCCCTCACTGTATTGTACCCCCATATAATACCTCAGGGACCCCTCACTGTATTGTACCCCCATATACTCCCTCAGGGACCCCTCACTGTATTGTACCCCCATATAATCCCTCAGGGACCCCTCACTGTATTGTACCCCCATATAATACCTCAGGGACCCCTCACTGTATGTACCCCCATATACTCCCTCAGGGTCCCCTCACTGTATTGTACCCCCATATATTCCCTCAGGGTCCCCCCACTGTATTGTACCCCCATATAATCCCTCAGGGACCCCCCACTGTATTGTGCCCCCATATAATCCCTCAGGGACCCCTCACTGTATTGTACCCCCATATAATCCCTCAGGGACCCCTCACTGTATTGTGCCCCCATATAATCCCCTCAGGGACCCCTCACTGTATTGTACCCCCATATAATCCCCTCAGGGACCCCTCACTGTATTGTACCCCCATATAATCCCTCAGGGACCCCCCACTGTATTGTACCCCCATATAATCCCTCAGGACGCCCCACTGTATTGTACCCCCATATAATCCCCTCAGGGACCCCTCACTGTATTGTACCCCCATATAATCCCTCAGGGACCCCTCACTGTATTGTGCCCCCATATAATCCCTCAGGGACCCCTCACTGTATTGTACCCCCATATATTCCCCTCAGGGACCCCTCACTGTATTGTACCCCCATATAATCCCTCAGGGACCCCTCACTGTATTGTACCCCCATATAATCCCTCAGGGACCCCTCACTGTATTGTACCCATATAATCCCTCAGGGACCCCTCACTGTATTGTACCCCCATATAATCCCTCAGGGACCCCTCACTGTATTGTACCCCCATATAATCCCTCAGGGACCCCTCACTGTATTGTACCCCCATATAATCCCTCAGGGACCCCTCACTGTATTGTACCCCATATAATCCCTCAGGGACCCCTCACTGTATTGTGCCCCCCATATAATCCCCTCAGGGGACCCCTCACTGTATTGTGCCCCCATATAATCCCCTCAGGGACCCCTCACTGTATTGTGCCCCCATATAATCCCTCAGGGACCCCTCACTGTATTGTGCCCCCATATAATCCCCTCAGGGACCCCTCACTGTATTGTACCCCCCATTATAATCCCCTCAGGGACTCCTCACTGTATTGTACCCCCATATAATCCCTCAGGGACCCCCCACTGTATTGTACCCCCATATAATCCCTCAGGGACCCCCCAACTGTATTGTACCCCCATATAATCCCTCAGGGACCCCTCACTTGTATTGTACCCCCATATAATCCCTCAGGGAACCCTCACTGTATTGTACCCCCCATATAATCCCTCAGGGACCCCTCACTGTATTGTACCCCCATATAATCCCCTCAGGGACCCCTCACTGTATTGTACCCCCATATAATCCCTCAGGGACTCCTCACTGTATTGTACCCCCATATAATCCCTCAGGGACCCCCCACTGTATTGTACCCCCATATAATCCCTCAGGGACCCCCCACTGTATTGTTACCCCCATATAATCCCTCAGGGACCCCTCACTGTATGTACCCCCATATAATCCCTCAGGACCCCTCACTGTATTGTACCCCCATATATTCCCCTCAGGGACCCCTCACTGTATTGTACCCCCATATAATCCCTCAGGGACCCCTCACTGTATTGTGCCCCATATATTCCCTCAGGGACCCCTCACTGTATTGTACCCCCATATATTCCCCTCAGGGACCCTCACTGTATTGTACCCCCATATAATCCCTCAGGGACCCCTCACTGTATTGTGCCCCAATATATTCCCTCAGGGACCCCTCACTGTATTGTGCCCCCATATAATCCCTCAGGGACCCCTCACTGTATTGTACCCCCATATAATCCCCTCAGGGACCCCCACTGTATTGTGCCCCCATATAATCCCTCAGGGACCCCCCACTGTATTGTGCCCCATATAATCCCCTCAGGGACCCCTCACTGTATTGTACCCCCATATAATCCCTCAGGGACCCCCCACTGTATTGTACCCCATATAATCCCTCAGGGACCCTCACTGTATTGTACCCCCATATAATCCCTCAGGGACCCCTCACTGTATTGTACCCCCATATAATCCCTCAGGGACCCCCTCACTGTATTGTACCCCCATATAATCCTCAGGGACCCCCCACTGTATTGTACCCCATATAATCCCCTCAGGGACCCCTCACTGTATTGTACCCCATATAATCCCCTCAGGGACCCCCACTGTATTGTGCCCCCATATAAATCCCTCAGGGACCCCCCACTGTATTGTGCCCCCATATAATCCCCTCAGGGACCCCTCACTGTATTGTGCCCCCATATAATCCCTCAGGGTCCCCTCACTGTATTGTGCCCCCATATAATCCCTCAGGGACCCCTCACTGTATTGTGCCCCAATATAAAGACACAGTGACCCCTCATTGTCCCCAATATAATCCCCTCAGGGACCCCTCACTGTATTGTGCCCCAATATAATCCCTCAGGGGCCCCTCACTGTAATATATCCCCTATATTAAAAAAAAAAAAAGCCTGAGGGACCTCTCCTTCACTGTACTGTCCCCCAATATAAACCTACATGGGCCCCTTACTGTACTGTCCCCCAATATATCCTTCCCTAGCTGTACAGATTATAACCCCCTGAGTGAGCTGGGGGGTATTTCCAGGTGCCCATACTGTAACTGCCCTTTCCCGTTGCTATAGGGCACGGTGGTGGTGGAGCGATGGTGGAAGGTGAATCTCCCTAAGGAAGGGGAGGAGCCTAAACTGCACCCCCGAAGGCATCGCATCTACCGAGTATTGGAGGACACAAAGCATAAGAAGAAAGAGAAGATGGAGCTGCTCCTCACCCAGACTGTGCCCAGTAAGCTATAGGGTATATGTGCGCCCCACTGAGTAAGTAGCCCCCCGATATCTACTAACCCTGATCTCACTGTCCCCCTACAGAGCTGGGGGGCCGGGGGGACACCGTGTTTGTGGAGAAGCCGCTGGGAAGGAACAAGCTGCTGCCACAGGGTTTGGCCGTTTACCCCTCTCCTGAGAATAAGAAGATGTTCGAAGAAGAGAAAAGGGTAAGTAATCCCTAACGGCAGAATGTTCCACTATAAGCAGGTCCTGGTATAACAGAGCTGACTATCTAAGAGACTTCTGGGGTGTGCTAGGCCTTTCAAAGGCAGAGCGGGGGTGATAATATAATTCATATATATATATATGTTTCTATCAGCTATAGGGATACAATTAAAGGGACACTTACCTACTTTTACCATGGAGAGCAGCAGCTCTCCAGTTTGGAATTTTAGCTATTGTTTACCATAGCAACCAGGCAGTGATTTGAATGAGAGGCAGGATTATGAATAGGAGAGGGATTGAATATAAAGATAAGGAATAATATATAGAAACATTGGGGTAACAGTCACCCTGCTATAGTTCCAGGGGTACCCAGGGCACAAATAAGCACTCACCCCAAATCCCCCCCTAACTGGCCTTCAGGCTGGGCCCCCTTAGCCCATAACAAGGTTACAGATATATAGAAACATTGGGGTAACAGTCACCCCGCTATAGTTCCAGGGGTACCCAGGGCACAAATAAGCACTCACCCCAAATCCCCCCCTAACTGGCCTTCAGGCTGGGCCCCCTTAGCCCATAACAAGGTTACAGATATATAGAAACATTGGGGTAACAGTCACCCCGCTATAGTTCCAGGGGTACCCAGGGCACAAGCACTCACCCCAAATCCCCCCCTAACTGGCCTTCAGGCTGGGCCCCCTTAGCCCATAACAAGGTTACAGATATATAGAAACATTGGGGTAACAGTCACCCCGCTATAGTTCCAGGGGTACCCAGGGCACAAATAAGCACTCACCCCAAATCCCCCCCCTAACTGGCCTTCAGGCTGGGCCCCCTTAGCCCATGACAAGGTTACAGATATATAGAAACATTGGGGTAACAGTCAGGGGGCAGTTAGATGCAGTGCTACTCAGTGTATTTGCCCTAGTTACCCAGCCCACCCCCCCCCCCCCCCCCCAGGCTGTATGTGTCAGACTATAATGTGTGTATCTGGTTTGTGCAGAGGCAACAGGAGGGGGCGCCGGAGGACAGGATACAGACATGGACTGGAGAAATGGTGAGTGGCAGAGGCTGTGGCCAACCCTGAGGGAGGGCAAATCTTCCAGGTATCCTTGGCAGCACCTCGGGGGGCTCTCCTACTGGCACTGATCCTACACTGGGTGCTTCAGGTGGGACTTATTGCGCTTATGTCCCCATTAAAGTGAAATTGTTTGTTTCAGACATTGCGTTACCTGCGGGACTCTCACCTGGAGGTCGGCATGAAGAACAATGTGGGGCAGTGGGAAGTGACCAAGGAGATTGTCGCTCGGAACCTATTTAAGAACGTGAGTAGCCCTGCACTTTGGTCACGGGTGGGCATGTGGGTCAGTACCATGTGCAGGTAGGGGAGGGGGTAAGGGGCAGGTATGTCAGTCAGTACCATGGGCAGGTAGGGGAGGGGGTAAGGGGCAGGTATGTCGGTCAGTACCATGTGCAGGTAGGGGAGGGGGTAAGGGGCAGGTATGTCAGTCAGTACCATGGGCAGGTAGGGGAGGGGGTAAGGGGCAGGTATGTCGGTCTGTACCATGGGCAGGTAGGGGAGGGGGTAAGGGGCAGGTATGTCGGTCAGTACCATGGGCAGGTAGGGGAGGGGGTAAGGGGCAGGTATGTCGGTCAGTACCATGTGCAGGTAGGGGAGGGGGTAAGGGCAGGTATGTCGGTCAGTACCATGTGCAGGTAGGGGAGGGGGTAAGGGGCAGGTATGTCGGTCAGTACCATGTGCAGGTAGGGGAGGGGGTAAGGGGCAGGTATGTCGGTCAGTACCATGTGCAGGTAGGGGAGGGGGTAAGGGGCAGGTATGTCGGTCAGTACCATGGGCAGGTAGGGGAGGGGGTAAGGGGCAGGTATGTCGGTCTGTCGGTCTGTACCATGGGCAGGTAGGGGAGGGGGTAAGGGGCAGGTATGTCGGTCAGTACCATGGGCAGGTAGGGGAGGGGGTAAGGGGCAGGTATGTCGGTCAGTACCATGTGCAGGTAGGGGAGGGGTAAGGGGCAGGTATGTCGGTCAGTACCATGTGCAGGTAGGGGAGGGGGTAAGGGGCAGGTATGTCAGTCAGTACCATGGGCAGGTAGGGGAGGGGGTAAGGGGCAGGTATGTGGGTCAGTACCATGGGCAGGTAGGGGAGGGGGTAAGGGGCAGGTATGTGGGTCAGTACCATGGGCAGGTAGGGGAGGGGGTAAGGGGCAGGTATGTCGGTCAGTACCATGTGCAGGTAGGGGAGGGGGAAAGGGTAAGGTATGTGGGTCAGTACCATGGGCAGGTAAGGGGCAGGTATGTGGGTCAGTAACATGGGCAGGTAGGGGAGGGGGTAAGGGGCAGGTATGTGGGTCAGTAACATGGGCAGGGAGGGGTAAGGGGCAGGTATGTGGGTCAGTACCATTTGCAGGTAGGGGAGGGGTTAAGGGGCAGGTATGTGAGTCCGTACCATGTGCAGGTAGGGAAGGGGGTAAGGGGCAGGTATGTAGGTCAGTACCATGGGCAGGTAGGGGAGGGGGTAAAGGGCACATAAGGGAGGGGATAAGGGGCACATAAGGGAGGGGATAAGGGGTACAAGGAAACACTATGTATAAGGCTCAGGAAAGTTCCTCCCTATATGTGACCAGTACAGACATCTCTATTCTGATTGGTTGCCTGGTTAGAAGGGGGTATATGAGCTGGGGGCAGAGTGATACAGTAAGTACTTTGCTACTCGGGTACTTTGGGTCGGTAACAGTTGCTGCAGATGGTACTGGGGTGGGGTCTTTGTGCATTTCTGGACCCCCTAACAGTATAAATGTCTATGCAGCTGGGTGTGGTGGCCCCGGTAGAAGCCCTGAAGATCCCAGAGGAGCCAATAACAAAGAAGGGGGAGTACTGGTGCGAGGTGACGGTAAGTGGCCAGAAACCAGTCTGGAGACAGTGCTGGAAATGTCTTTGGTAAAACTGCAAACTGCTCACAGGCTCCTCCCCTTGCCTCCGGCGCAGGTGAATGGCATCGATACCGTGCGTATTCCCATGTCCGTGGTCAACTTCGAGAGGGAGAGGACCAAGCTGTACAAGCAGCGCGTGGCCCGGAGAGCGGCGGCGGGGGCAGAAGCGCCAGAACCTGGGCCCTGAGCCACTGAGAGTGTTATACATGGATTCACCAGCAGGGGGCAGAACTGTCCCACAGATAGGGGAACGGCCAATCCCAATGCCTCTATGTACCCAGCCGGGGGCGCCAGAGATTAGGCAGGCCGAGCCCTACGGAGCAGCAGCGAGGCCGTCACTTCTCTGTACAGTGTTATGGTTTGTAATAAAATGAACTGCAATTGGCAAGTGTGTGGCGCAACTCCCTGCAGCCCTACAGCTTCCTGGGAGTTTAGCATTTCCTACATTTGTACCTAGAAGCTGCCATGTTGTTTCCCTTAGATATAATATGCGGAGGATAGAAATTATTCAATGCACAGAACACTCCTTCTCTGTATATTTATATAAACTGCTCATGAGTAGGGTTTACTTTGCCTTTAATGAATTACCATCCATATAAATCTTTATGCAGTCCCCCCCCCGCCTGCCCCACCTACCCCCTGCTGCTCTGCTTTTGGCTGGAGCACAATGTACGTTCATCTGATTGGGGGCTGGGCTTGCTGTTTAACCCATGCTGTACTGGAGGAACTACAGGTGGGACGCTGGGTGGGGGGGATCAGTTAGGACGCTGCCTCTGGTCACTAAGGCTCTAGGGCACAAGGGCTCTATTTGCAGCAGTGCAGTAAAGGTGGGTGGTTGTTGCCCAACCCTATAAGCCCTCTTGTAAGATGCCAGGGGGCAAACGTGATTCATATATAGCAACAGACCAACTGCAACTCTGCTCTGGTTACTACAGGTTAGAGCCCCAAGGAGGGCTGTTGCCCTTTACATATTTACAACTGCCCCCCCCCCCAGGACAAGCCATTCTGTTAATGTTTCATGGGGGGCGGGGGAATACCAATATGAGGGGAGGGGTACTGGTTACACTGGCAGATTTATTAGGGGCAATAGGAATGGCCGCCTGGGGGGGGGGGGGGGGCGGGCGGGCTATCGGCTCATTATCTGCTCTCCCCAGGTTATTTAGTGCTGGTCACGGTGCCCAGGGCCCCAAGCCCCTCCATTACCAGGGGCCACAGGGCTGCGCATCGCCTTGACCCTATAGGCGGTTTATAATGGGGTCCTATCTGCCCAATGATCCTCTAACTGGTACTGTAATTGGGAGAGGGGCGCGCAGATGGGGATGGATGGTGCCTAATGGGATTCAGGTGGGGTGGGGGGGGGGGGGGGGGGGGGGGGGGGTTGGTTATACACTGCAAAAACTCCCTGGAGCTTCTCCATTATGATGATCTACATTTAATGGCCCTGACAGCCGAGACCCCCAAGCTCTGCCTGGAGAGAGACCTCTAGAGAGCAGAATAGAAATCTCTAGGCCCCAATATCTCTCTCTCTGTACATTCTCTGCTCTTTATTTACTCACTTTCTTATTCCGAAGGTCTTTCTTCCCCTTACTAGGGATAGTATCTTAGTAATGGGATTCCACTTCTTCTAAATGTGCCTATAGTAGCAGTGGGATAATAGCCTCTGGGAAGGGACTGGGGCTGTGGGATAGCAGGTATAGTAGGGAGAGATGGTGCCTATAGTAGCAGTGGGGGGATAATAGCCTCTGGGAAGGGACTGGGGCTGTGGGATAGCAGGTATAGTAGGGAGAGATGGTGCCTATAGTAGCAGTGGGGGGATAATAGCCTCTGGGAAGGGACTGGGGCTGTGGGATAGCAGGTATAGTAGGGAGAGATGGTGCCTATAGTAGCAGTGGGGGGGATAATAGCCTCTGGGAAGGGACTGGGGCTGTGGGATAGCAGGTATAGTAGGGAGAGATGGTGCCTATAGTAGCAGTGGGATAATAGCCTCTGGGAAGGGACTGGGGCTGTGGGATAGCAGGTATAGTAGGGAGAGATGGTGCCTATAGTAGCAGTGGGGGGATAATAGCCTCTGGGAAGGGACTGGGGCTGTGGGATAGCAGGTATAGTAGGGAGAGATGGTGCCTATAGTAGCAGTGGGGGGATAATAGCCTCTGGGAAGGGACTGGGGCTGTGGGATAGCAGGTATAGTAGGGAGAGATGGTGCCTATAGTAGCAGTGGGGGGATAATAGCCTCTGGGAAGGGACTGGGGCTGTGGGATAGCAGGTATAGTAGGGAGAGATGGTGCCTATAGTAGCAGTGGGGGGATAATAGCCTCTGGGAAGGGACTGGGGCTGTGGGATAGCAGGTATAGTAGGGAGAGATGGTGCCTATAGTAGCAGTGGGGGGGATAATAGTCTCTGGGAAGGGACTGGGGCTGTGGGATAGCAGGTATAGTAGGGAGAGATGGTGCCTATAGTAGCAGTGGGATAATAGTCTCTGGGAAGGGACTGGGGCTGTGGGATAGCAGGTATAGTAGGGAGAGATGGTGCCTATAGTAGCAGTGGGGGGGATAATAGTCTCTGGGAAGGGACTGGGGCTGTGGGATAGCAGGTATAGTAGGGAGAGATGGTGCCTATAGTAGCAGTGGGGGGATAATAGCCTCTGGGAAGGGACTGGGGCTGTGGGATAGCAGGTATAGTAGGGAGAGATGGTGCCTATAGTAGCAGGGGGGGGGGGATAATAGCCTCTGGGAAGGGACTGGGGCTGTGGGATAGCAGGTATAGTAGGGAGAGATGGTGCCTATAGTAGCAGTGGGGGGATAATAGCCTCTGGGAAGGGACTGGGGCTGTGGGATAGCAGGTATAGTAGGGAGAGATGGTGCCTAATAGTAGCAGGGGGGGGGGGATAATAGCCTCTGGGAAGGGACTGGGGCTGTGGAATAGCAGGTATAGTAGGGAGAGATGGTGCCTATAGTAGCAGTGGGGGGATAATAGCCTCTGGGAAGGGACTGGGGCTGTGGGATAGCAGGTATAGTAGGGAGAGATGGTGCCTATAGTAGCAGTGGGGGGATAATAGCCTCTGGGAAGGGACTGGGGCTGTGGGATAGCAGGTATAGTAGGGAGAGATGGTGCCTATAGTAGCAGTGGGGGGATAATAGCCTCTGGGAAGGGACTGGGGCTGTGGGATAGCAGGTATAGTAGGGAGAGATGGTGCCTATAGTAGCAGTGGGGGGATAATAGCCTCTGGGAAGGGACTGGGGCTGTGGGATAGCAGGTATAGTAGGGAGAGATGGTGCCTATAGTAGCAGTGGGGGGATAATAGCCTCTGGGAAGGGACTGGGGCTGTGGGATAGCAGGTATAGTAGGGAGAGATGGTGCCTATAGTAGCAGTGGGGGGATAATAGCCTCTGGGAAGGGACTGGGGCTGTGGGATAGCAGGTATAGTAGGGAGAGATGGTGCCTATAGTAGCAGTGGGGGGATAATAGCCTCTGGGAAGGGACTGGGGCTGTGGGATAGCAGGTATAGTAGGGAGAGATGGTGCCTATAGTAGCAGTGGGGGGGATAATAGCCTCTGGGAAGGGACTGGGGCTGTGGGATAGCAGGTATAGTAGGGAGAGATGGTGCCTATAGTAGCAGTGGGGGGATAATAGCCTCTGGGAAGGGACTGGGGCTGTGGGATAGCAGGTATAGTAGGGAGAGATGGTGCCTATAGTAGCAGTGGGGGGGATAATAGCCTCTGGGAAGGGACTGGGGCTGTGGGATAGCAGGTATAGTAGGGAGAGATGGTGCCTATAGTAGCAGTGGGGGGATAATAGCCTCTGGGAAGGGACTGGGGCTGTGGGATAGCAGGTATAGTAGGGAGAGATGGTGCCTATAGTAACAGTGGGGGGATAATAGCCTCTGGGAAGGGACTGGGGCTGTGGGATAGCAGGTATAGTAGGGAGAGATGGTGCCTATAGTAGCAATGGGATAATAGCCTCTGGGAAGGGACTGGGGCTGTGGGATAGCAGGTATAGTAGGGAGAGATGGTGCCTATAGTAACAGTGGGGGGATAATAGCCTCTGGGAAGGGACTGGGGCTGTGGGATAGCAGGTATAGTAGGGAGAGATGGTGCCTATAGTGACAGCAGGAGAGGAGGAATAAAGAGATAGAAGAGACAGCTGATAGACTGCATGAGAGGACACTGTTGGAGAGAGACATATAGATATGAGAGGGAGTGGGAGGAGCCACGGAGGAGTGACAGACAAAGGCTGCCAGTAATGGGCATGAAATAGAAGGGATGAGGTGGGATTGTCGCACACCGGGGGGCTGTGTAATCGCTGGGGGGGGGGGGGGGACAGCTGCGCCGTGACATCGCTTTGCTGAAATATCATCAGTCGTTGCCTGGCGATTCCAAACTATGTGGGGGGGGGGCCTTATCCTACTCCCTGCGGGGGGGGGGGACCCCCTTATCCTACTCCCTGCCATCTCAAGCTGTGTCCCTTTAACTACTGGCAAACTACAACTCCCATCATGCCCAGACACTTTAGAGGCCCTTCCCCCAATCACATAAATATGCGTGCCCCGCCTCCTGTTAATACAACCAGGACCCCCTGGGGCTCACGGGAGGGGGGGGGGGGGGGGGGCTGTGAATCCTTCAGAAATCCATTTTTCAGAGCCTCCACCCCCCCCCAAGCCAGAGAAGGGAGGAAGCAGCTGCCGAATTGGTATCAGAGGAGGCTCCGCCCCCTCCCTCTATTGGAAGCTGGGGGGGGGTTTAAATCTTCAGCTCAATCCAAACTGCTAAACAGATTGGGGGTCCTGAGTGTGAGCCTCTGGCTCCAGTGTAACGTTATAATCGGGCCCCCCACTGGGTACCCCTGGAACTATAGCGGGGTGACTGTTACCCCAATGTTTCTATATATCTGTAACCTTGTTATGGGCTAAGGGGGCCCAGCCTGAAGGCCAGTTAGGGGGGATTTGGGGTGCTTATTTGTGCCCTGTGTACCCCTGGAACTATAGTGGGGTGACTGTTACCCCAATGTTTCTATATATCTGTAACCTTGTTATGGGCTAAGGGGGCCCAGCCTGAAGGCCAGTTAGGGGGCGATTTGGGGTGAGTGCTTATTTGTGCCCTGGGTACCCCTGGAACTATAGCGGGGTGACTGTTACCCCAATGTTTCTATATATCTGTAACCTTGTTATGGGCTAAGGGGGCCCAGCCTGAAGGCCAGTTAGGGGGGATTTGGGGTGAGTGCTTATTTGTGCCCTGGGTACCCCTGGAACTATAGTGGGGTGACTGTTACCCCAATGTTTCTATATATCTGTAACCTTGTTATGGGCTAAGGGGGCCCAGCCTGAAGGCCAGTTGGGGGGGATTTGGGGTGCTTATTTGTGCCCTGGGTACCCCTGGAACTATAGCGGGGTGACTGTTACCCCAATGTTTCTATATATCTGTAACCTTGTTATGGGCTAAGGGGGCCCAGCCTGAAGGCCAGTTAGGGGGGGATTTGGGGTGAGTGCTTATTTGTGCCCTGGGTACCCCTGGAACTATAGCGGGGTGACTGTTACCCCAATGTTTCTATATATCTGTAACCTTGTTATGGGCTAAGGGGGCCCAGCCTGAAGGCCAGTTAGGGGGCGATTTGGGGTGAGTGCTTATTTGTGCCCTGGGTACCCCTGGAACTATAGCGGGGTGACTGTTACCCCAATGTTTCTATATATCTGTAACCTTGTTATGGGCTAAGGGGGCCCAGCCTGAAGGTCAGTTAGGGGGGGATTTGGGGTGAGTGCTTATTTGTGCCCTGGGTACCCCTGGAACTATAGCGGGGTGACTGTTACCCCAATGTTTCTATATATCTGTAACCTTGTTAATGCACAGAGAGCTCGGCTACCTGAACCCCTGGGGGCTTATTATTGATACCTGCCGCTGGGGGCCGGGATAAAACTGCCACAATCAATACTAAATATTGGAGATGAGTGAATAATAAGCTGAGAGACTCCCACCCAAGAGCCCAGACTGGGGGGCTTCAATAAGAAGCACCTGCTGGGGGGTCTCCAAGTTCTGTGACCACAAGAGGAGCCGGGTCGGTACCTACTGAGCTTTCCCAGGTCTCCCCGTGCTGCTGCTTTGGGTCTCCTGAACCCCCCAAACCCTCTGATTCCCCCAGTGCGGAGCTTCCCAACCCCCATTGTTTTCTAAAGCATCTGATAGATATTTGAAGTCATCCCAAAAGCTTGCACTCTGTAACCTTCTAAATGAGCCAATCAAAGGCTCCACTTGCCGATAGACATCTTGCTGATGTTTGGCCAGACGCTGGTTGGGCAGGTCCCATCCATGAGCTGAAAAGCTGCCGGTTCTGTCTGGGGGTACTTGGACCCCAGCTACTGCCACCTTGATTCTCCAATAGGTTCAGGGTTGGACTGGCCCACTGGGATATTGGGAGAAGTCCTGGTACTGGTGGGTTCTGCCAGACCAAGCCTGGGGCCCACTAGGGAGGAAGGTTAGTGCTGGGGGGTTGCAGCACCCAGGGGGTCTTAGGGGGCCTGTAGGTTCTGTTTCAGGTGGGTCCCAGCCTGACACTGGTGGGGGCGGTGGTGGAACCTTCCCAGATTTACATTTAGCCGCCAGTTTGGGCGAGACAAGTGGGCAGTACCTTTGGGCCGGTGCCACAAAGCCTGGGCTCGCTGCTGCCTGGCACTATGGGCACCAAGAATCTGGGAAGTAGATAAGGGGCCCTTGGGCTAGTGGGGGACCCGTCAGTACAGTCCGAATGTAGGAAACCCATTCTACATACTGGGGGCTTGCACGGCTCCCATGGCTTCTGGATCGGGTTCTACTGGGCAGGAGCTGAGGTCGAGCAGTATCCGAGTGACTTCCCACATCTCCGGGGACGTTGCTATGAAATATTCATGGGAGAGAAGGAGCCCCCTCTCCTGCCCCCGGGTCAGACACTGATAGATGACATTACGCAGCCCGCAGACCCCATTTCACACCTGGGTGAGCCAAAAGCAGGTGGCAGCGCTGGAATTCCTCCTCTTCAGAAATGTACCCCCCCCCGAGCCGGGCCCCGCGACCCCCAGGTAATGGGAGAGAGGAAAATGCAGTCATTTCTACCATTGTAACCCCCCCCCCCTCTGCTTATTCACCATCATTACAAACAATAAAGGTAAATAGGAGATCTCACCATCAGCATAGGAAGGGGTTCCTTACTGTAAGGGCAGTCAGGTTATGGGATTCCCTACCCAGAGAGGGGGAATGAGTGATACATTGGGGGGGGGGAGGAAAGGGGATCTCACCATCAGCATAGGAAGGGGTTCCTTACTGTAAGGGCAGTCAGGTTATGGGATTCCCTACCCAGAGAGGGGGAATGAGTGATACATTGGGGGTGGGGAGGAAAGGGGATCTCACCATCAGCATAGGAAGGGGTTCCTTACTGTAAGGGCAGTCAGGTTATGGGATTCCCTACCCAGAGAGGGGGAATGAGTGATACATTGGGGGTGGGGAGGAAAGGGGATCTCACCATCAGCATAGGAAGGGGTTCCTTACTGTAAGGGCAGTCAGGTTATGGGATTCCCTACCCAGAGAGGGGGAATGAGTGATACATTGGGGGTGGGGAGGAAAGGGGATCTCACCATCAGCATAGGAAGGGGTTCCTTACTGTAAGGGAGAACCAATAGAGTTAGGGGTGTATCAGTGTAAGAGAAGACAGATGTGGGGGTGCCAGGGATTGTGTTTATTGAAGTCATAACAAGGTGGGTGAATGGGCTCCGGGGCCTGAGAGGAGTCACGTGAGGGGGGTGTCTCGGTGTTGGGGCCCCTCTCTCTCTCGGGGTACAGCTGGCGCTCCCATCTTCTCTCGGATGCTCTGTGCCACGGCCGGGTTTGTGAAATGCGCTGGAAGATGAGAGAGGAATTAGTGAGGGGGGAGGTGCTAATATCAGGGGCGGCACCGCTGGCACATACTCCCCAATCAGAGGGGGGCAGAGAGGAGCGGCTATGAGTTGGCACCGCTGGCACATACACCCCAATCAGAGGGGGGCAGAGAGGAGCGGCTATGAGTTGGCACCGCTGGCACATACACCCCAATCAGAGGGGGGCAGAGAGGAGCGGCTATGAGTTGGCACCGCTGGCACATACACCCCAATCAGAGGGGGGCAGAGAGGAGCGGCTATGAGTTGGCACCGCTGGCACATACTCCCCAATCAGAGGGGGGCAGAGAGGAGCGGCTATGAGTTGGCACCGCTGGCACATACACCCCAATCAGAGGGGGGCAGAGAGGAGCGGCTATGAGTTGGCACCGCTGGCACATACACCCCAATCAGAGGGGGGCAGAGAGGAGCGGCTATGAGTTGGCACCGCTGGCACATACACCCCAATCAGAGGGGGGCAGAGAGGAGCGGCTATGAGTTGGCACCGCTGGCACATACTCCCCAATCAGAGGGGGGCAGAGAGGAGCGGCTATGAGTTGGCACCGCTGGCACATACTCCCCAATCAGAGGGGTACCTGCCCTGGGGTACCCGCCGTACCTGCCCTGGGGTACCCGCCGTACCAACAGGGGGCAATTGAAAGCTACAGTGGTTGCTAAGGGTAACCCAGCCCCTACAGTAAATAGGCCCATTCTATAGCCCAATGGGCGGCGCTGGTGGTGCCACAGACTATGCCAATATACAGGTGCCAGGGGGCACGGGGTGTCTGTGGGTTGGATCCACTCAGCCCGTGCCAGGGGGCAGCCCATTGGCCAGGGACCCCGCACCCCTGTTTATCCTGGTGTTTAACCCTATGTGAGAGCCGGAGTAGGAGCTCCTCCCACCGGCCCCATTGCCATGGAAACAGATGTGCGCTGACTGTGTAACTGTATTAGTGGCACTAATATGATCTAATAAGGCCCATAATGGCTCATTGGGGGGCGTCTGGCGTGCGTTAGCGAAACTGCCCGGGCGCTCACTCATTGGCCACTCACTGCCCAACCTCCTGCCAATTAGCCCATTTCCCTAATTACCCACTGGCATCTGATGATCATGGAAACTAAAAACAGACTCCCGCGTTCCTGCTGGGGGGGGGGGGGGTCATGTGACTGGCAGCCATCTTGGTCTTCCACAGTCCTGCCATTCTTTTATACAGAGATATAATATAGTCACCCATTGGCACTGCGGGTAGCTGCCCCTATAAATACAGTCAGCCCATTGGCACTGGGGGTAGCTGCCCCTATAGGTACAGGCAGCCCATTGGCGCTGCGGGTAGCTGCCCCTATAGGTACAGGCAGCCCATTGGCGCTGGGGGTAGCTGCCCCTATAGGTACAGTCAGCCCATTGGCGCTGCGGGTAGCTGCCCCTATAGGTACAGTCAGCCCATTGGCGCTGGGGGTAGCTGCCCCTATAGGTACAGGCAGCCCATTGGCACTGCGGGTAGCTGCCCCTATAGGTACAGTCAGCCCATTGGCACTGCGGGTAGCTGCCCCTATAGGTACAGTCAGCCCATTGGCACTGCGGGTAGCTGCCCCTATAGGTACAGTCAGCCCATTGGCGCTGGGGGTAGCTGCCCCTATAGGTACAGGCGGCCCATTGGCGCTGGGGGTAGCTGCCCCTATAGGTACAGTCAGCCCATTGGCGCTGGGGGTAGCTGCCCCTATAGGTACAGGCGGCCCATTGGCACTGGGGGTAGCTGCCCCTATAGGTACAGGCAGCCCATTGGCACTGGGGGTAGCTGCCCCTATAGGTACAGGCAGCCCATTGGCACTGGGGGTAGCTGCCCCTATAGGTACAGGCGGCCCATTGGCGCTGCGGGTAGCTGCCCTATAGGTACAGGCGGCCCATTGGCACTGGGGGTAGCTGCCCCTATAGGTACAGACAGCCCATTGGCGCTGCGGGTAGCTGCCCCTATAGGTACAGGCAGCCCATTGGCACTGGGGGTAGCTGCCCCTATAGGTACAGGCAGCCCATTGGCACTGCGGGTAGCTGCCCCTATAGGTACAGGCAGCCCATTGGCACTGGGGGTAGCTGCCCCTATAGGTACAGGCAGCCCATTGGCGCTGCGGGTAGCTGCCCTATAGGTACAGGCGGCCCATTGGCACTGGGGGTAGCTGCCCCTATAGGTACAGGCAGCCCATTGGCACTGGGGGTAGCTGCCCCTATAGGTACAGGCGGCCCATTGGCACTGGGGGTAGCTGCCCCTATAGGTACAGGCAGCCCATTGGCACTGGGGTAGCTGCCCCTATAGGTACAGGCAGCCCATTGGCACTGGGGGTAGCTGCCCCTATAGGTACAGGCAGCCCATTGGCACTGGGGGTAGCTGCCCCTATAGGTACAGGCAGCCCATTGGCACTGGGGGTAGCTGCCCCTATAGGTACAGGCAGCCCATTGGCGCTGGGGGTAGCTGCCCCTATAGGTACAGGCAGCCCATTGGCGCTGCGGGTAGCTGCCCCTATAGGTACAGTCAGCCCACTGGCGCTGGGGGTAGCTGCCCCTATAGGTACAGGCAGCCCATTGGCGCTGGGGGTAGCTGCCCCTATAGGTACAGACAGCCCATTGGCGCTGCGGGTAGCTGCCCCTATAGGTACAGTCAGCCCATTGGTCACAGAGCCCCTCAGTGACTGCTAATATCCTTATCATTTACAGTAGGGGGTACATTATCCCTTATAATACATGAGTGATACTCAGAGTTCCCTGTATAACTCAGCCTGCAGCCTTGTGCCTTTATATGGGGGGCACAGAACCCCTCAGTGACTGCTAATATCCTTATCATTTACAGTAGGGGGTACATTATCCCTTATAATACATGAGTGATACTCAGAGTTCCCTGTATAACTCAGCCTGCAGCCTTGTGCCTTTATATGGGGGGCACAGAACCCCTCGGTGACTGCTAATATCCTTATCAGTTACAGTAGGGGGTACATTATCCCTTATAATACATGAGTGATACTCAGAGTTCCCTGTATAACTCAGCCTGCAGCCTTGTGCCTTTATATGGGGGGCACAGAACCCCTCAGTGACTGCTAATATCCTTATCATTTACAGTAGGGGGTACAGTATCCCTTATAATACATGAGTGATACTCAGAGTTCCCTGTATAACTCAGCCTGCAGCCTTGTGCCTTTATATGGGGGGCACAGAACCCCTCAGTGACTTCTAATATCCTTATCATTTACAGTAGGGGGTACATTATCCATTCCCATGTGACAGATGATGAATACAATGACCGGGGTTAGAATGGGGGGGCCTTTGGGTTTATAGGGACCCCCACCCACTGTACCTACAGGACACCCATAGCCCTGTCCCTATACAAGCTGAGCTGTCTCAGGACAGACAGACAGGGGCCCAGAGACAGCTGTGCGGTGCTAGAGACGGGCACTTGAGCAGTTAGGGCCCCCATTTATCCTGATACAATGCCCCCGGGGGCCCCCAGCGCTTTCTATCCAGGGATCAATGCCGACAGCCGTCTCCCTTAATCCATGAAAATCCACATTATTTTTCCTGCTCCCCTGACAGGTTTACGATACAGACTATCAGTGGTGCTTCCCCTGCTGCTGTGATGAATGGGGGGCCCCCGGGGGAGGGAATGGGGGGGTAAAATGTATTTTTTCTGTCCTATTCAGTTTTCTTAGAGATTAGGCAGATCCCACCCCCTCGCCGTGTCTGTAGAATAATGGGGGGGCGCGGGGGAGGGGGATTTATGACAGACGCTCCTATTCACTGAGCAATTTAATGCACACAATGTGACAGGAGATAAGGGGCCCCTCTCCCACCCAAACTGCCCCTCTCCCACCCAGACTGCCCCTTCTCCCACCCAAACTGCCCCCTCTCCCACCCAGACTGCCCCTCTCCCACCCAAACTGCCCCTCTCCCACCCAGACTGCCCCTCTCCCACCCAAACTGCCCCTCTCCCACCCAGACTGCCCCTCTCCCACCCAAACTGCCCCTCTCCCACCCAAACTGCCCCTTCTCCCACCCAAACTGCCCCTCTCCCACCCAGACTGCCCCTCTCCCACCCAAACTGCCCCTCTCCTACCCAGACTGCCCCTGTCCTACCCAAACTACCCCTCTCCCACCCAAACTGCCCCTCTACTACCCAGACTGCCCCTCTACTACCCAGACTGCCCCTCTACTACCCAGACTGCCCCTCTCCCACCCAGACTGCCCCTCAACTACCCAGACTGCCCCTCTCCCACCCAGACTGCCCCTCAACCACCCAGACTGCCCATCTCCCACCCAGACTGCCCCTCTCCCGCCCAGACTGCCCCTCTCCCACCCAGACTGCCCCTCTCCCACCCAGACTGCCCCTCTCCCACCCAAACTGCCCCTCTCCCACCCAAACTGCCCCTCTCCCACCCAAACTGCCCCTCTCCCACCCAGACTGCCCCTCTCCCACCCAGACTGCCCCTCTCCCACCCAGACTGCCCCTCTCCCACCCAGACTGCCCCTCTCCCACCCAGACTGCCCCTCTCCCACCAGACTCCCAGATTCCCGATGGCAGCCCTGGAGGCGAATGGATTGGGTGCTGGGCCCAGGCTTAGGGAGGCTGGCACACAGATGGGTATAGGGGGGTACAGCTTAGTGTCCAGTATGGGGGGTACAGCTTGGTGCCCAGTATGGGGGGTACAGCTTGGTGCCCAGTATGGGGGGTACAGCTTGGTGCCCAGTATGGGGGGTACAGCTTGGTGCCCAGTATGGGGGGGTACAGCTTGGTGCCCAGTATGGGGGGTACAGCTTGGTGCCCAGTATGGGGGTACAGCTTGGTGCCCAGTATGGGGGGTACAGCTTGGTGCCCAGTATGGGGGTACAGCTTGGTGCCCAGTATGGGGGGTACAGCTTGGTGCCCAGTATGGGGGGTACAGCTTGGTGCCCAGTATGGGGGGTACAGCTTGGTGCCCAGTATGGGGGGTACAGCTTGGTGCCCAGTATGGGGGGTACAGCTTGGTGCCCAGTATGGGGGGTACAGCTTAGTGCCCAGTATGGGGGGGACATGCCAGGACCTGGTTAAGGACACCCGGCCACAGGGACCTTCCATTCCGCTGGCTTTGCCTTCCTGCCCCGGCTACAATCCTGCCCCCACGCCGGGGCACCGGGGCATGTAGCACTTGGAAATGACTGAACCCGGAGAGAAATATTAGTTGGAGGAAGTGCCCAATAAATCATGGGGGGGGGGGGAATAATAAGGCCTATTCATGAATATTAACACAGTTTAGTGGCCTTTAATCATCGTGACAGGTCCCCTTTAAGCTACAAGTGATTAATGGCAGGGATACGGGCTCCTATGCAGCGAGGGCCACGCCGGGCTGGGGGTATATTGCAAGGGATAAAGTATGTGAATGGGCTAAATGGAGGGGGCAGCTAGGATGCTTAGGGGAGTCAGTGCCACCTGGGGGGCTGAGGGGTGGGTACTAAGCCCCTCCCTCCCTGGCGCAGGGGCCAATAAGGTGCCACTTGTGCCTCTGACTCACAGGAACTGCGCAGTTGGCCAGGGGCTCGGGGGATGCTGGGAAACTGTCCCAGAAGGCTTTTGGGCATGACTTGCATGACATTCCCAGCCAGTGACTGGGGGCATTGGGGTCAGTGGGGAAATGAGCCCTGAGTGGAGCAAATGTGCAGGATCCCCAGGAGGGGCAGCTGTGGAACCTTACTGTAACCCCTTAGGGATCCACAGCCGCAGTGGCCAATGAGTTGCACCCACTTTCATTAAAGGTAAAGGGGTGCCCTATAGTTGCCCCAGACCCCCTCACTCTGAATCAGCTGCTGCCCTTATCAACACACAGGAACCCTGAAGCTACTGCCACCTCCTGACCCCCAGGGTTCCCTTTGCACCCTGTGTCCATAAATGGGGGGCACTTGCACCAAAAAATTTGGGGCTCAGGTGTCACTTGCCCCCCACACACCGTAAATGGCGCCAGGCAGGAGAGAGCAACTGAGCAACTGCGGCTGCATTCATTTTGCCAAAGACACATTGTAACTGTCAGGCACAGCGCCCCCTGCACCCTGGGGTAGGAAACCCACTAGTGGGGTAGGGAGACACGGTACCTGCGGCAAACTCCCGGATATTCTCTGGCCGTCTCAGCAAAACTTCCCTGAAAGGGAGAAAATACAGAAATGTCAGTTATTATCACTGCCCCCTGTGCCCTCCCCCCACACCCAACACTGCCCCCATACCCTATACCCCACACTGCCCCCTCCCCCCATACTGTGCCCCCTCCCCCATACTGCCCCTGCACCCTTCCCCTATACCCCACACTGCCCCCTCCCGCTATACCCCACACTGCCCCCTCCCCCCATACTGCCCCCACACCCTTCCCCTATACCCCACACTGCCCCCTCCCGCTATACCCCACACTGCCCCCTCCCCCTATACCCCACACTGCCCCCTCCCCCTATACCCCACAATGCCCCCTCCCCTATACCCCACACTGCCCCCTCCCCCCATACTGTGCCCCCTCCCGCTATACCCCCACACTGCCCCCTCCCCCCATACTGTGCCCCCTCCCCCATACTGCCCCTGCACCCTTCCCCTATACCCCACACTGCCCCCTCCCGCTATACCCCACACTGCCCCCTCCCCCCATACTGTGCCCCCTCCCCCTATACCCCACACTGCCCCCTCCCCCTATACCCCACAATGCCCCCTCCCCTATACCCCACACTGCCCCCTCCCCCCATACTGCCCCCACACCCTTCCAACATACCCCACACTGCCCCCTCCCGCTATACCCCACACTGCCCCTCCCCCATACTGCCCCTGCACCCTTCCCCTATACCCCACACTGCCCCCTCCCCCTATACCCCACAATGCCCCCTCCCCCCATACTGTGCCCCCTCCCCCTAAACCCCACACTGCCCCCTCCCCCCATACTGCCCCCACACCCTTCCCCTATGCCCCACACTGCTCCCCTTCCCCTATACCCCACACTGCCTCCTCCCCCCATACTGTGCCCCTCCCCCCATACTGTGCCCCTCCCCCCATACTGCCCCCCGGACCCTTCCCTATACCCTACACTGCCCCCTCCCCCCATACTGCCCCCACACCCTTCCCCTATACCCCACACTGCTCCCTCCCCCTCCCCCTATACCCCAAAATGCCCCCTCCCCCATACTGCACCCTTCCCCTATACCCCAAACTGCCCCTCCCCCCATATTCTCCCTGCACCTTCCCCCCCATACCCCACACCATCCCCCCTTTACCCAACTTCTGCACCCTCCTGCTGCAAACAGCGCAGTCCTGCTGTGAGCCCCTAGGTGGCGGTAGGAGCAGTTGGCAGTGCCAGGCTGTGGGGGCACATGTCTCTCAGGCACGAGGCAGGGATTTGGGGGTTCGGTTGGCAGCAGGACTGGGGTACTTGCAGCAGGAACATAATGTCGGGCTGGGGGTGCAGCCTGTGCCACTCTGGGCACTCTCGCCCAGCGCTCTCACCGTATGAAGCCGGATAGGAGCAGCTGAATCTCCCGGCGCTCTCGCAGGTAGGTCTCATTACTGACACGCGCCCGGATCTGCACGAGAGGGAACACGGGACGTTGTGGATCACAAGATCGGTATCAGGAGACAAAGGACTTAATGAGCCGCTGCGCCGTCTCCAAAGCAAACACCTCCGCCGGCACTCTCATTAATATTAACGTGGGAGCGACACAGCGTGGCCCTCACGCACTCACCGACAGTCACTCCGGCACAGCCCTCTCTCTATTAGCGGCTAGTCTTGCTCTCTAACTCCCAGCACCCTGCCTGTCTCACTGTATAGCGACCCCAACATACACTCATATCAGCCCCTCATACACTCATATCAGCCCCTCATACACTCATATCAGCCCCTCATACACTCATATCAGCCCCTCATACACTCATATCAGCCCCTCATACACTCATATCAGCCCCTCATACACTCATATCAGCCCCTCATACACTCATATCAAGATGGGCAAGATTGAGACAGTAGGGCAAGATGGAGACCGTAGGGCAAGATGGAGACAGTAGGGCAAGATGGGGACAGTAGGGCAAGATGGAGACAGTAGGGCAAGATGGAGACAGTAGGGCAAGATGGAGACAGTAGGGCAAGATGGAGACAGTAGGGCAAGATGGAGACAGTAGGGCAAGATGGGGACAGTAGGGCAAGATGGAGACAGTAGGGCAAGATGGGGACAGTAGGGCAAGATGGAGACAGTAGGGCAAGATGGAGACAGTAGGGCAAGATGGAGACAGTAGGGCAAGATGGGGACAGTAGGACAAGATGGAGACAGTAGGGCAAGATGGGGACAGTAGGGCAAGATGGAGACAGTAGGGCAAGATGGAGACAGTAGGGCAAGATGGGGACAGTAGGGCAAGATGGAGACAGTAGGGCAAGATGGGGACAGTAGGGCAAGATGGAGACAGTAGGGCAAGATGGAGACAGTAGGGCAAGATGGAGACAGTAGGGCAAGATGGAGACAGTAGGGCAAGATGGAGACAGTAGGACAAGATGGGGACAGTAGGGCAAGATGGAGACAGTAGGGCAAGATGGAGACAGTAGGGCAAGATGGAGACAGTAGGGCAAGATGGAGACAGTAGGGCAAGATGGAGACAGTAGGGCAAGATGGAGACAGCAGGGCAAGATGGAGACAGCAGGGCAAGATGGGGACAGCAGGGCAAGATGGAGACAGTAGGGCAAGATGGGGACAGTAGGGCAAGATGGGGACAGTAGGACAAGATGGAGACAGTAGGGCAAGATGGGGACAGTAGGACAAGATGGAGACAGTAGGGCAAGATGGAGACAGTAGGGCAAGATGGAGACAGTAGGGCAAGATGGAGACAGTAGGGCAAGATGGAGACAGTAGGGCAAGATGGAGACAGTAGGGCAAGATGGAGACAGTAGGGCAAGATGGAGACAGTAGGGCAAGATGGAGACAGTAGGGCAAGATGGAGACAGTAGGGCAAGATGGGGACAGTAGGACAAGATGGAGACAGTAGGACAAGATGGGGACAGTAGGGCAAGATGGAGACAGTAGGGCAAGATGGAGACAGTAGGGCAAGATGGAGACAGTAGGGCAAGATGGAGACAGTAGGGCAAGATGGAGACAGTAGGACAAGATGGAGACAGTAGGGCAAGATGGGGACAGTAGGGCAAGATGGAGACAGTAGGGCAAGATGGAGACAGTAGGACAAGATGGAGACAGTTGGATAAAATTTAGAGACCAATAAAGCCCAGAGCCCAAGCCTATACAGCAGCTAATTGGGGGCCGCAGTACAATTGTTGGTGTACCTATTCACAAAACAAAAACTGTAGTACCGTGTTAGCCAGTGTCAAAAATAATAATAAAAAAACAACAAAACACAAATACAAGAGTAGTGTAGAAATGATCCCTATATTGGCTACCAATAGGAATAGAGTGCAAGCTTTCGGGGCTCTAAGGCCCCTTCATCAGGCAAAATACAAATGAGAACAGAAATGGCACAACATTGATACTGATGGATCAGAGAGAAGTGTTACAAGCAGTACATTAGGGGGTTACAGATAGAGAGAACTGGGGGAGATAGTGACAGTAATTAAGGTTTATTAGGGGGGGGTGTAAATAGTCCCAGGGTCTGGATTCAGTCAGATGCTCCATACAGATACCAGACTAAAGGAGATATTCCCTGAACTGCCCCTTCTGCCCTATAGACACCCCCCAGTCTGAGGGAAATGATTGTTAGAAGTCTCTTCCCCAAACAACTAAAGCAGCGACATTTCCCTGCAACAGCAACACATGTGAGACAAATACATCCTGTGCCAAGATCCAATTGCAACAATACCGAATACACACACAGTCTGCACCATTCGGGGCTATTCCTGTGCTTCCCCCAATGGGCTGTACTTGATCATATGCACTAAGTGCCCTACAGGGGAAGGTACATTGGGGAAACGGGGCAAAAACTGCGCACAAGGATGAACCATCACACACATAAGACCAAGCCCAAAGCGAGTGATACACCGGTGGGACAGCCCTCCTGCAATCAGGGCCACAGGCTTCAGGGCATGAAGGGGTTAATTCTAAAAGGGAACTTTGGATCTGAATGAGAAAGGCAGGTGTATGGATACAAATGTATGGGGTTATTCAGCACAGTAAGTCAGGGCCTTAATTTGGGGTCAGGTTCCATGTGACACTATCTGACCTGACTGAATCCAGACCCCGGGACTATTTACCCCCCCCCTAATAAACCTTCATTACTGTCACTATCTCCCCAAGTTCTCTCTATCTGTAACCCCCTAATGTACACCTTGTGTCTCAACCTTTTCTCCTTGTAGAGTGTAAGCTCTTTGGGGCAGGGTTCCCTTCCCCTCCTGTATCGGTTACTGATTGCTTTATATGTTACTCCTTGTAGAGTGTAAGCTCTTTTGGGCAGGGCTCCCTTCCCCTCCTGTATCGGTTACTGATTGCTTTATATGTTACTCTGTATGTATTTTGTAGAGTGTAAGCTCTTTGGGGCAGGGCTCCCTTCCCCTCCTGTATCGGTTACTGATTGCTTTATATGTTACTCCTTGTAGAGTGTAAGCTCTTTGGGGCAGGGCTCCCTTCCCCTCTTGTATCGGTTACTGATTGCTTTATATGTTACTCCTTGTAGAGTGTAAGCTCTTTTGGGCAGGGCTCCCTTTCCCTCCTGTATCGGTTACTGATTGCTTTATATGTTACTCCTTGTAGAGTGTAAGCTCTTTGGGGCAGGGCTCCCTTCCCCTCTTGTATCGGTTACTGATTGCTTTATATGTTACTCCTTGTAGAGTGTAAGCTCTTTTGGGCAGGGCTCCCTTTCCCTCCTGTATCGGTTACTGATTGCTTTATATGTTACTCCTTGTAGAGTGTAAGCTCTTTTGGGCAGGGCTCCCTTCCCCTCCTGTATCGGTTACTGATTGCTTTATATGTTACTCCTTGTAGAGTGTAAGCTCTTTTGGGCAGGACTCTCTTCCCCTCCTGTATCGGTTACTGATTGCTTTATATGTTACTCCTTGTAGAGTGTAAGCTCTTTTGGGCAGGGCTCCCTTCCCCTCCTGTATCGGTTACTGATTGCTTTATATGTTACTCCTTGTAGAGTGTAAGCTCTTTTGGGCAGGGCTCTCTTCCCCTCCTGTATCGGTTACTGATTGCTTTATATGTTACTCCTTGTAGAGTGTAAGCTCTTTTGGGCAGGGCTCCCTTCCCCTCCTGTATCGGTTACTGATTGCTTTATATGTTACTCCTTGTAGAGTGTAAGCTCTTTTGGGCAGGGCTCCCTTCCCCTCCTATATTGGTTACTGATTGCTTTATTTGTTACTCCTTGTAGAGTGTAAGCTCTTTGGGGCAGGACTCCCTTCCCCTCCTGTATCAGTTACTGATTGCTTTATATGTTACTCTGTATGTATTTTGTAGAGTGTAAGCTCTTTTGGGCAGGGCTCCCTTCCCCTCCTGTATCGGTTACTGATTGCTTTATTTGTTACTCCTTGTAGAGTGTAAGCTCTTTGGGGCAGGACTCCCTTCCCCTCCTGTATCGGTTACTGATTGCTTTATATGTTACTCCTTGTAGAGTGTAAGCTCTTTTGGGCAGGGCTCCCTTCCCCTCCTGTATCGGTTACTGATTGCTTTATTTGTTACTCCTTGTAGAGTGTAAGCTCTTTGGGGCAGGACTCCCTTCCCCTCCTGTATCGGTTACTGATTGCTTTATATGTTACTCTGTATGTATTTTGTAGAGTGTAAGCTCTTTTGGGCAGGGCTCCCTTCCCCTCCTGTATCGGTTACTGATTGCTTTATATGTTACTCCTTGTAGAGTGTAAGCTCTTTTGGGCAGGGCTCCCTTCCCCTCCTGTATTGGTTACTGATTGCTTTATATGTTACTCTGTATGTATTTTGTAGAGTGTAAGCTCTTTTGGGCAGGGCCCTTTTCCCCTCCTGTATCGGTTACTGATTGCTTTATATGTTACTCCTTGTAGAGTGTAAGCTCTTTTGGGCAGGGCCCTTTTCCCCTCCTGTATCGGTTATTGATTGCTTTATATGTTACTCCTTGTAGAGTGTAAGCTCTTTTGGGCAGGGCTCTCTTCCCCTCCTGTATCGGTTACTGATTGCTTTATATGTTACTCCTTGTAGAGTGTAAGCTCTTTTGGGCAGGGCTCCCTTCCCCTCCTGTATCGGTTACTGATTGCTTTATATGTTACTCCTTGTAGAGTGTAAGCTCTTTTGGGCAGGGCTCTCTTCCCCTCCTGTATCGGTTACTGATTGCTTTATATGTTACTCCTTGTAGAGTGTAAGCTCTTTTGGGCAGGGCTCCCTTCCCCTCCTGTATCGGTTACTGATTGCTTTATATGTTACTCCTTGTAGAGTGTAAGCTCTTTTGGGCAGGGCTCCCTTCCCCTCCTGTATTGGTTATTGGTTGCTTTATATGTTACTCTGTATGCCCAATGTATGTAACCCACTTATTGTACAGCGCTGCGGGGTATGTTGGCACTTTATAAATAAATGTTAATGTAATGTAACACTTCTCTCTGATCTATCAGTATCAATGTTGTGCCATTTCAGTTCTCATTTGTATTTTGCCTGATGAAGGGGCCTTAGAGCCCCCAAAGCTTGCACTCTATTCCTATTGGTAGCCAATATAGGGATCATTTCTACACTACTCTTTGTGTATTGTTGTTTTTTTATTATTATTTTGGTGTACCTATTGGGAGAGAGTGAGTAATATAAATATAAATATAAATATAAATATATACTGTAGCTGGGGGACATTAGTTACACACTGAGCCAAACCCAAGGGCTCATTAGCCAACTCACAGCCCCAGTACAGTAACTCCCAGCAGCCAATCATACACTGACTTTCATTGGGCCAGTTACACACTACTGAAGCTTTGTGCTGATTGGTTGGTTTAAGCGATTACATTGGGCTGCAGTTGCCCGGTGGGTACAGTGTCCCGTTATATACCGGGCTTACTGGGCCCTGCAGCACGGAAGGGGACACACCTTAAAGTCCGCCAGTCGCTGCCGCTGTTCCTCACTCAGAGCCCCGGCGTCCGGCGTCGCCATTTCCCCCGATATCTCAGACCGGCGCTCTCTTTCGTTGCCGTGGGAACCGCTGCTGCTGTTTCCGTGGAAACGTGTCACATGACATTCACGTCTATCGGGTTACAGGCACTACGTCACTCGGACGCCTCCATCTTAATGTTTATTACAGGGGGCAGTGTGAGAAATATCAGTATAGTTCCCTATTGCCCCACTCTCAGTGGCCTCCTCATAAACTGTGTATTCCTGCATTGGGCCCTACTAGGGGCCCCTCCAGTGTGTATTACTGGGTGTGTGTGGCCCTGGAAGGTGTGGGCTGGTTCCCTATTGCCCCACTCTCAGTAGCCTCCTCATAAACTGTGTATTCCTGCATTGGGCCCTACTAGGGGCCCCTCCAGTGTGTATTACTGGGTGTGTGTGGCCCTGTCAGGGGATCTGTAATGTGTAGACTGGTTCCCTATTGCCCCACTCCCACTAGGGGTCCCTCCAGTGTGTATTACTGGGTGTGTGTGGCCCTGGAAGGTGTGGGCTGGTTCCCTATTGCCCCACTCTCAGTAGCCTCCTCATAAACTTTGTATTCCTGCATTGGGCCCTACTAGGGGCCCCTCCAGTGTGTATTACTGGGTGTGTGTGGCCCTGTCAGGGGGCCTGTAATGTGTAGGCTGGTTCCCTATTGCCCCACTCTCAGTAGCCTCCTCATAAACTGTGTATTCCTGCATTGGGCCCTACTAGGGGCCCCTCCCGTGTGTATTACTGGGTGTGTGTGGCCCTGTCAGGGGGCCTGTAATGTGTGGGCTGGTTCCCTATTGCCCCATTCTCAGTAGCCTCCTCATAAACTGTGTATTCCTGCATTGGGCCCTACTAGGGGTCCCTCCAGTGTGTATTACTGGGTGTGTGTGGCCCTGTCAGGGGATCTGTAATGTGTAGACTGGTTCCCTATTGCCCCACTCCCACTAGGGGCCCCTCCAGTGTGTATTACTGGGTGTGTGTGGCCCTGTCAGGGGGCCTGGAAGGTGTGGGCTGGTTCCCTATTGCCCCACTCTCAGTAGCCTCCTCATAAACTTTGTATTCCTGCATTGGGCCCTACTAGGGGCCCCTCCAGTGTGTATTACTGGGTGTGTGTGGCCCTGTCAGGGGATCTGTAATGTGTAGACTGGTTCCCTATTGCCCCACCGTGTGTAGCCTCCTCATAAACTGTGTATTCCTGCATTGGGCCCTACTGGGGGCCCCTCCAGTGTGTATTACTGGGTGTGTGTGGCCCTGTCAGGGGGCCTGTAATGTGTAGGCTGGTTCCCTATTGCCCCACTCTCAGTAGCCTCCTCATAAACTGTGTATTCCTGCATTGGGCCCTACTAGGGGCCCCTCCCGTGTGTATTACTGGGTGTGTGTGGCCCTGTCAGGGGGCCTGTAATGTGTAGACTGGTTCCCTATTGCCCCACTCCCACTAGGGGCCCCTCCAGCTGTAGTTGAGCCCAGTAATGTGGCGGTGCCGTTGTAGGGCCACACACCCCCAGTAATACAAAATGGAAAGGCGATAGGGCCACATACAGAAATGCAGTTAATGACAGACCCTTTGCTATTGACCCCCTACCATTCACTCCTATTTACATCATTTATTCTCCCTTGAGCTAATGCCCGTCTCATGGCTTACTGCCTCACTTTCTCCCCCTTTAGATGCCACAGAATGGTATGGCTCATTTCTGGAGGATCCTGCAGGGTTGCCCGCTGTGCTGGTTATTGATAAACCCCCACACAATTAATCTAGCAATTAGGGTTGCCACCTTGCTGGCACTTCCCCGGCCCAGCTGGTCAAAGTGATACTTGATGCCGACGACATTCACAAATGTAACCGAGACGGTGCCAACCCCGTTACAGGCATGGGTGAAGGTATGTTTCCGTCAGAGCTTTAATGTCTTACAATCATTTTCTGCAGAATCCGCCACATTTGTGGCCTTTTCCATCAGTTCCCAGGATGGGCTCAATACTGGTCGTAGAAAGGGCTACCGTATGCGTTATACTCCCAGCACTGTGGCGTCAATGAGGGGCATCTTTGTGACTCCTGTGATTATTGTGACGTCCCTCGGTGGCATACCGCCACCCTGATGCCATTTAAAATGCCTTAATTGAGACATTAACCCTTGTAGCGATAGAGGCACAAGGCATGGGTTGGCCTTCACGCTGATTCAGCACGCTCTATAGTAGAGAAGAGAGATTACAATACAATGAGGGGCCATAAAGCAATCCTTCCTTGGGAATGCGGTGGTCTTTGTGGATGCTAATTCCTCTTTTGTGCTCGTTCAGTTAGCAGGGGATCGGATCCCCTTGGCCTGATGTCCTGAGCTGACCCCAGAAGGTATTATCCTTTATACAAGGATATAACCACCCCCCCTCTAGTGACAGCCGCTGGGATGGGAACAGCTGGGGTGTCCCTGTTCCACACATTCTCCCCTGTACAAAGAGAGAAAGACATTGGCTTTCTGATGTCAGGCTCTTCCCAACACTGCAGGTTTCCTTATCTGCCCTAATCACAATCCTTGTTTGTCCCGGGGGAGAGTATTATCCGGCAATTTCATTAAATCAGACCCTGTGATAGAGCTTCATTTCCATATCACAGAGAATGGCATGGCCCACAGTCTCCCTATTAGTCACTTCTTCTCCCCCTGTTACTAAAGAGCAGAGATGTCTTCAGGGGCTACAAAAAGTGATGGCAGCCCTAGGACCCAAATGTACTCAAGTCCTACAGCATAGAAGTTTTATATAAGAAAAGTGAGGTAGGGCAGGTACTGTAGAGCAGTACGTTTGAACAAGATGGAGTAGGATAAGATGGATACAGAAGGAATAGATGGAGACAGTAGGGCAAGATAGAGACAGTAGGGCAAGATGGAGACAGTAGGGCAAGATGGAAACAGTAGGGCAAGATGGAAATAGTAGGACAAGATGGAAACAGTAGGACACGATGGAGACAGTAGGGCAAGATAGAGACAGTAGGGCAAGATGGAGAGAGTAGGGCAAGATGGACACAGTAGGGCAAGATGGGCACAGTAGGACAAAATGAAGACAGTAGGGCAAGATGGAGACAGTAGGGCAAGATGGAGACAGTAGGGCAAGATGGAGACAGCAGGAGAAGATGGAGACAGTAGGAGAAGATGGAGACTGTAGGACAAGATGGAGACAGTAGGAGGAGATGGAGACAGTAGGACAAGATGGAGACTGTAGGGCAAGATGGAGACTGTAGGGCAAGATGGAGACAGTAGGGCAAAATGGAGACAGTAGAAAAAGATAGAGACAGTAAGAGGAGATGGAGACAGTAACACTCAGTAGTTAATAAAGTTATTAACAACGGAAGGGCCAGAGGTCAGACTGACTTTCAGGGGAGCCTGAAGGCTCTTTTCCTCCTTTTTTATGTTAAGTTTATCTGCCACTGGGAAGCCATTTTATTTACCCACTGATCCTTCAGCCCCTTACACTTCCTTGTATCCAGTGCTATCCCCCATTGCTCTGCCTTCCCCTCACTGATTTTATATGATTCCCTATCACTGTGTGTGCGAGTGTGTGTGTGTGTGTGTGTGTGTGTGATTGTGAAACTCCGGCACTGGGGGAAGGGTACAAGCAGGTGTGTGCAGGACCCCAACCTCAGATAAGGATTCTGGGGGATGGGGTTTGGCAGATGGTGTTTAATCTCTGTTCTCGTAGCAACCGGCAGTATCCTCCCAGCACTAATGAAGTGGGTACCACTGAGTTCTCTTTATACACAGGGTAACGCTGCCTCTTATATAGTACTGCATTCTGTCCTATAGCCCTGATTCCCTTATTGGGTTCAGTTCTACAGAGCCGATCCCCTGGGGAGAGACAGCGCTACCACTTTATAGATCCCTGGGTAAGGTCTCACCTAGAGCTCTGGGTTCTACAGAGCAGATCCCCAGGGGGCAGAGAGAGACAGCGGTACC